>NC_082391.1:4083108-4168218 GCF_031168955.1 Gadus macrocephalus | reverse complement strand
ACTGCATGTCATTTACTGTTTTGGTGGTTCAGGGATCGCTGTCCCTTTAAGGATTACGGCGTTTCATGACGTCAGAGCCCATGCGGGATTTGTTTACCTGCAGCGCGTTTTGATTTCCGGCTTTTCTCTTTGACTAAATAAACGAGTCACACCACTGTGTGCCTCAACGTGCGAAATTGTATCTTTCACTTATTGCAATTTCCACACAGATTTGTTTTGACGCAATTGCGATTCAGCCTACGCATAGCATGGTCTGGCTCGAGTCCTCAGCCCCAACGTAATCGTGAGCTGTCTCCCCGGCAATGGAATCGCTACAATATTGCAATCTAGGGAGGGGGCGTCGCTAACGTGTACGCTTGTATTACAGTCAACGAAGATAATATGTTTATCAAAATACTCATTTTAATGAAGGCACGATGGAAAATGTAATTGAGTAAAGAGTGGAATTCTAAATCAAATATTTACTAGAGTAAGAGTAAAATTACAGACTTAAAAAAGGAACGTGAAAAGTACTTTTTATCCGAAAAAATTACTTTTTTACTCATTTGCGTTACTTGTAACGCGTTACTACCCACCCCTGCATATTACCATATCAACTACAAGTGCGGTCCGTTTGGCACAGCCACCTCCTCTCTGGAGGCACGGATAAGGACACTGATAAAGACGCTGTGTACCGTTGAGTCACACATGCTGTCGGGGTCGTATCCTGGTACCGCTCGAGGCGGGACTTGGATCCAGGACTTGCTGGGGATCTTGGCCGCGCCGTTCAGGTTAAGCGGCAGGGCCTTCTCTGGTATGATGTTCAGCAGCAGGGTAGACACCACCTACAGCACATGCACAACAGGGTTTCATTGCTACTGTTAAACACACACATAAACACACGTCTATGCTCAACATATTCCTGTTTGGTTGTGATGGGACTACCACAAACAGGCCTTTTGGTTCCGAGGCTAAAAGAGAACCACTTGTTGTCAGTTTAGTTATGTTCCTCCAATTGTACCAAAGTCAGGAGGCTGCAATAGACCTGACATTTCCCAACAATAGTTCACTTACACAAGGGGAGGAGTTCTGTGTCTTTTGAACACATACCACCAACTTATGATCATGAATACAGAAACTGGCTGAGGACGTGAGAGCATGCCTGGTAAGGAACACCAGAGGCCAGGAGGGGATGTGTTTACACCGTAAACCCCCCCTACCAGGCCCTCCGGTTGGCCCAGAGCGTGCCGCTGTGTGGACCCGGGCGCCCGTGTACCTGCTTCCCGGTCCACAGCTGCTGGGGCTTGACGACGGTGGGCGGCAGCAGCCGGACGCGGCCCCAGCGGTCCGTCAGGCCCCGGTACACCAGGGCCGTGTAGTGGTCCCGGGTGAAGAAGCAGCCGCGCAGCGTCATCCTGGTGCCGGAGACCATGTGGTCCTGGATGAGCCCCGCCAAGGGCTTACCGTCCTGGGGAGAGAGAAAGCACGCGGGTGTGAGCACGGCCGGAGGCACGTGGCTGGGATCGCCCGGACACCAGCTTGACGTACCGGGATGTCAGAATATAAATGTCAAAAGGGGGAGGGACATGCTTTTCTTCTTAGACACTGACAGGTTACTGATGCTCAACAACTTTATAGCATTGTTTTTTTTTCATATGATACAATGGACAGCACATACACGTACACCTGAGTGATAGTTCTACAGGTAAAATACCCGTTTGCATATTGTGCATATTGGTTGTTTGATTTGTGGTTTTATAGTTATTAGTAGATATTATTGTGTGGCGCTCCGTCAATCACCATGTATTGCTATGATTAACTGTTGAGACCCTTTTGTTTCTACCCCAATGTCTGTCTGTCTGTCTGTCTGTCTGTGTTTGTCACCTTGGGCACCAGGTACTGCTGGTCTGTGCTGATCAGTGTGTAGGCCTCTGCGCGGGCCAGCTCAGTCTGGGGGAAGTGGGCGTTCATCTCGTCGCCGTCGAAATCGGCGTTGTAGGCTTTGCAGTTGGCGTAGTGGAGCCTGAGCACCTGCAGCACCACGACACCACAGGTTGGACGTTAGCATGCCGTCATGATCATCACTCGCGCCCCATATGGGTTACACTCCATTAACGATCAAAGCAGGGCGCGGTCGACTCGCCTTCTCCCCGGGCAGGATGCGGGCGCGGTGCGACTGGATGGAGGGCCTGTGCAGCGTGGGCTGGCGGTTCAGCAGCATGACGTCCCCGTTCTTGATGTGGCGGTTCACCTGCAGCGAGAGACACGACACGAGGGTTACCATCGCGCCTCGTTAAGACGACCAACAAACTGTGTGTGTGTGTGTGTGTGTGTGTGTGCGTGTGCGTGTGCGTGTCCGTCGTACGATCTTCATGGCCATCTTCTGGCGGCCGGGGCAGGGAGTCAGCAGCTGCTTGGCCACGGCCTCGCGCTGCGTGGCGTCCGAGGGGGACAGGATGGTCTTGCTGCCGTCCCTCGTTGATGACGGCCACGGCGCCGGGGTGCACGTCGGGCCCGTTGAGCACCGCCTGCCGCAGCTCCTTCACGTTCCAGGGCGTGACGGGCTGAGGGTAGGTGAGCTTCGTGGCGAACACCTGGGGAGCACAGAGGTCAGCGGAGGGGGGAAGGTTAACCGAGCCGAATCTGATTGGTCGAGCAGGGGGAACGGGCACGGTGTTTTGTTTGTTCAGCCGGATACGAGGTAAACAAACCCGGTGTGACTTCTCGATTATTCAGCAGTGCATTTTTTGATGACTTGCCATCTTCTTTTTCCTTTTACTTTATGTTTATTTATTTATATAGCAATTTTTTTCATTCAAGTGCATTTGGGATTTGAGGTGCTATACTGCCCCCTGGTGGTGGGAGCCGGGACTGAGCACACAGGAAGTGGTGTCCCCTTTGCTGCAGCGGTTCTGAGCATCGTCAGACCCTGGATATCGACCCAGTTAACGAAATGCTGCTCTGTAGCATGAACTGAAGTATTTAGGGATGCATTAAGCCTTGTGAGTTAATGTATAGCGTGTCTGGTCCTTAGCTTTTGTCCTGATAAATGGGTGTCAGAAGATGCAGAAGAGACCCACACAATCCATCCTGATTCATGGGTCAATCAGTCTGGTACTGGTGGTGAATGTGACGGGGACGGAGGTCCGAGAGCGACGTACCATCGGTAGTCCGATCTCGTTGGTCCCGATGTACATGTCGGGACAGATGACCGACCGCGCCGCGAAATCCACTCGCTTGCCCATCATGTGCTTCCGGAAAAGTCCCTCCTTCTTCTCCAGGAGCTGAATCAGGGGACAGGAGATGAAGAACAAGCTTTAGAAATTTAAAAAAGTGGTTTTGTTGGGCTGCACTCTGTTGTTTGTCCTTATGGTGTGGTGGAGATGCCTCGTACACCACCCGCACAAGTTGCTCTTGTGACTATCGCTTGTAGCACTTACAGTGTTTCCGTAGGACTTTGTGAGTCATTGGCTATTCATTGAAATTATTAACTACATTAGCCTCTTCAGCAACAAACAACACAACTTTACATTGTATTGCACACACAGCAAGACCTTGCAATGCATAAGAATAATATCTTCTATTAAGATTAAAAGAAATCCATTTCTTCTAAGATTTTATACTCATACTATGAAAGGTGACCTTCGGTGACTTGAAAGTCGCCTCTAAATTAAATGTATTATCATTATTAGAAATTGGTGACCGGATTAAAGAAGCAATGTAATCAAGTGTTTGTTGAAGAACGTTTAAATATCAACATTAAAATGACCAACGTGTTACAAATACAAAGAAAACATCTCTTTACAGGCGCAGCCATTTTGGGTGTTGCGCCCTACGGCCAACCTCACTGAACACGCTTGACTCTCAGAATCCCGAGTGGGACCGTCCAAAAGGGGGCGTGCCTCGGTGAAATGCCGAAAAGAAGGCTGGGAGATCTCACACTTTGCAACTGGTGCACGACGCATCTCGAACACACCATTACAAATGGAACACGCTTATAGTTGATGTGTCGACAGCATGACGACTGATACCTGTTTGATCCCAGGGAACTTCTCCTGGGTGATCTTGTCCAGTTCGCTGTCGAACACGATGTTGACGTAGGTCTGCAGCCGGATCCACACGCAGTACAGCTTCTCGGTCAGGGTCTGACCCTGGACCCCCTCCAGGAGGGCCAGGTCGCGGGCCTTTTCCTCCACCTCCACCGCCGTGACACCCCCCAGCGCCTTGTTTTAACGAGGAAACAGAGGAAAGGTTCTTGCATAGTAACAACATAGCACGATTTGAAGAAACACAAGATGTCCGTCCACACACACACACACACACACACACAATCTATTTTTTAGGTAACAATGTAAAATGAATTTGTCCCTGCTCAATAAACTTGCTCACCGGGTCTGCCCCCTTTTCCTCTTTTTCCCCCGCCATGAGGGTGAGGATCTGCTGGATGATCCTGCACTGCTTCAGGACCAGCTGCAGGTTCACCGTCTGCCCGTTGGTGAAGAGGCGGTCGCCCAGGCGATTCAGCGGCCGGTACCTGTGAGGTCGAACAAGGCGTGAGTCTCCCACCACCCAGGGGAACCCAGAGGCGATGACATTAGAGGGCCGGAATATAAACTAGGAGGCGGGTTAATCCGTGAGGATCTCTGAGTAGAGCCGCTGCTCCTATGCTTGGAAAGGAGTCAGTTGAGGGGGTTCATCTGGTAAGGATGCCCACTGGGCGCCTCCCTTGGGAGGGGTTCCAGGCCCGACCAGTGGGGAGGAGACCTGGTGGAAGACCCAGGACTAGGTGAATAGACGGTGGGAACGCCCGGAATCCCCCCTGTTAGTGCTGATTAATGCGGCCCGGGAAAGGGGAGTCTGGGACCCCTACGACCTCGGATAAGTGGTTTGGAAGATGAGGATGGAGATGGTTCAGTTACGATGCCAACCCTGGGGAAAACGACCCCGTCTTGCCAGGTGATCCTTAGTTTCCTCCGCTCTTCCCCAGACTAGTACCTTTGGACGACTCAAAAGGTGTGTGGGGGTGGATGGGTCCTCACTTGCAAGGAGGAGTCACCAAGATGTCCAGGAAGAAAAGTTCAGGGTTGAATTCAGCCTGTAGCTCCAGCTCAGGCCCGTGGTCCAGACCCAGAAACAGATTCTTCAGGAAGAAACCTGGAAAAGACATAAAGAAAACTCTTATAATGAGGTGGGTGTGGTTTTGGAATTTGTGTTTTGGAATGAGGCGTTTTGGAATTTGTTCGCGTTCTTCAGGCTCCCTAAATGTCGACCGATCAGGTCACGGCCAGAGTGTAGTCAGGCCGGGACCATGGATATTTTATTCTATTTCCTACTTAGTAGTAAATACTTGGTATTTGAGGAGACACTGGAATCTCAATGCCATCAATGACTGCTGCTGCATGTTTGTTGTGCATTTGACAAAATAAAATAACTTGGAACTTGACCCACGGCTAATGAAATGCTGCCATGAAGCATGACCCGAGGTCTTTCGATTATTGTGCTGCCCATAATTGTATCTGGTTCCCTGTATAATTTGGGGAGGCCGAGGGGAAAGAGATGCACCGATGGGACACGTCAGCTCACCTTCCTTCTCCCATAGCTTGACGAGATGCTCCTTGGCGATCACAGGGGTCATGTAGCCCTTCTTCCCAGCCATGAGGTCCTCTAGTGGGGCAGAAAACCATCACAAGCGTTAGATGACTCTCAGGACCATGGGTGACGCGCGCGCGCACGCACGCGCGCACGCACGCGCACACGCACACGCACACGCACACACACACACACACACAGAGTTTATGCGTTTCTCACCCTCTCCGTTCTCCTGATCCTGGGTCGTCGACGCCATCGTCACGATCAGCTTGGAATTGTATTCCCGGCGCACGGTGGACCGCCCGCAGCTACGCCACAAACACACCAGAGATCCATCACTCTTCACATGAACAGGCTAAGCAACACGTCATCCAATCCCAAACCCAACACCATCTGGGACACCCACAATGAGGAGGTAGCATTGTGGCATCATAAAGTCAAGTCCGGCTTATGACACTTAGAGGATTCTTCCAGGGTGGGATTGCATCACACACTTAATGCAGACTTTCAGACTAGACAGGCTTGGAGGAACATTCACATGCCGGTTGCCATCTTACTTGCAGTTTGGACATTTACGGCCATTCATGAAGACTTTCCAAAATCGCTCAATAAGACCGCGCCTCCTTTCCACTGTGTGTTTAATCTAAAAAGAGAACAAGCACAAACGGCCCGTACATTAGAAGCTGGAGGATATACAAAAACATAAGCTGGTTATTAGAGGCATTTAAGGTGGAGGTGTTTGTGCCGACCTGTTGGCTCTGTTTTGTATCATCAACTTTGGTACCGATGAGCGCCTTTGTGTGTTCAGCCAGTGTCTCTTGGATGTCCATCCCAGAGGCCTGGAGATTACGGTCAAGGAGCTAGGAGGCACACACGCACACGCACACACACACACACACACACACACACACACACACTGAATACTTTCAAAAGAGTCAACCCGAACCAAAAACAATTGTACACACACATTGTTAAAATGTAAGAATACCGAAAGGAAAGTGATGATCCCAGACATTGATATGAACTGAATAAAACGCCCCCCGCGACCCGAGCCCGGATAAGCGGACGAAGATGCGATGAATAAAACGCTGTGCACGCACTACATATCCACCATAGACCTGCGCACCCACGAGAGACCCAGTTCAGGCCCACACAGCCACTACAGACCCGCAGGCGCCCACACACCTGGTTGAGGACGTGTTCCACCTCGTAGACCTCCGGCCCGAAGCCGTGGTCCAGTAGCTTGAGCTGGCTCAGCAGCAGGTGGACGGCGCTGCGGGGGCAGGTGAGCATGTGACAGCGCAGGCAGGATCCCCGCACCAGTAGGAACAGGGTCTGGGTGGGGGGGGGGGGGGGGGGGGGAGGAGGATCCAGGGAACGATGAGTGGCAGGCTTATGAGACCGTGGCGGGACTGGCAACGTTACCATGGTGACCATCTCTGGTTTTGCAGAGCTTTGCAAAAAAAAAATGACACTAAACCGATACAACTTTGAAATATGTTACCATTAAGAAGGTAAACTAGAAGCATCACGCTAATGCGCCTGTCTGACGGGTTTATACAGACTGAAGAAGGATGACAGTGTGTGTGTGTGTGTGTGTGCGTGCGTGCGTGTGTGTGTACACTTACATCAAACAACATGGGGTTGTAGACAGGTAGTGGTAGGTCGACATGCCCAAAGTGTCCGGGGCAAGTCTGTGCGTTCTGACAGCAGGTGGCACACACCTGAAAATAAAATGACACAAGTCAGAGAGAGCGATATTACTGCGGCATAAAGACCCTAACAGCATTAGATACAGACTGTTTATTCATGTGCACTAACACGGATGGATGCATGCGGAGCGAGGGGGAAATAAACCACATTTTACCAGGAGCTGCTCTTGACACATCTTTAGTGGATGCAGCATCAAATCTTTCTTTGTAATGCCTGATATTGGGAAAATACAACGCTATTTCCAGAGCTGTATTTGTTTTTCTGTCTTTTTCATATCTATGTCGTAGCTTAAAAACGCACAATGTATTCACATCCTAGCTTTTTAACAAGCAATGTATCCACAACGTCGTAGCATTTAAACAAACACTGTATGTACCTCATGTTGATTACTTGTGTTATTTGGTCTCAACCCACCCCCTCCAATATAGGATTTATTATAATCCATGTATAGATTTTTATCATCTATATAACTCACAACGTTTGGCCCAAACAAATGTTAAATGAGGAAATGAATGATAGTTTGTTTAAAATGGATGAACTTCATATAACTTTAGTTCTAACTGATGTGGAAACATTAGCTAGGGCAAACTTTATCCTTATGCTAGTCAGGGAAATTAATGGATATTGGATATGTCCAAATGAACTATCGAATCAACTACCCATGGTCCAGTTAATACACACATCTGAAAGAAAAGCCGAGCATATACCTGGACGTTTACACATAGAGATGTTAACCCATTCATATATTTAAAATATGCATCGCTGTCCTTTGCAATGAGTGTAGTTACCGATACCACAACTCCTAGTAATCTGGATGGTTTTCTTTTGGTTTTGTCCCCCTAGTTACGCATACATATCTTCTGGGATGTTACCATTCAAACACGCACACGCAAGTGTCACGATCAAGTGTGTTTCTTCCATATACCCAGCACATTATTGACTCTGGCCATGCGAGAAGTCACTTGCATTTTCACTGGACATTAGTGAGCATCTGATCCCATGAGTGACAGATGACACTCCATGGTTGTTGTGCCAATATACAAACCAGTATGCCGAATAAATCCTTCAATAGGCCTTCATCCGGAATGTGTGTTGCCATCAATGCGCCCAGAATGCATTGGACACCAGTATTTGTAGCTGTGTGGTTGTAGTTAGGTCCCCCAGTAAACATTTAAAACATCTCTCATTGCCACAATGCAACAATGATACACCACAAACTGAACAGAGATGGGAGTTCACCTCTTTATTGTCTGAAGGCCCCATGGACAGATCATAGAGACCGTTGACTGAGACATTTCCAAGATTGTCGAAGAACACCAAGTTAGTGATCGCCTTCACACTCAGCTTCCTGATCAGGAGAGAGAACAGATGGAATAGTTAAAAGAGCATGCATGTATAACTCATACTCAATTACCCAATGTAGATGTATGCTTGAATTCAAAGCTAGTAGCCAAGCACTTGCATAACAATCTTAATGAGATTGCTAAATTAAAAAACACACACACACACACACACACACACACACACACACACACACACACACACACACACACACACACACACACACACACACACACACACACACTTAATAAATTATGGTGACAACTTTTCCAACAGCATCCAATGCATAGGAATAGATATACACTAATATCACTAAAGTTAAACCTCCGTGACGTGTCGTCTGTTGTTTTTAAAACGTATTGACTTGACAATGTTTTGACTGCTTTCTTTTCACATGTTTCGAAGTTAGCTCACGGCTAAGGAGCCACAGCTCACCGTATCTCCTCGGCGCTGTACAGGCCGAAGGAGAGGCTCTCCAGCCGCCTCCACGGCACGTCGCTCCGCAGCAGCATTTCGGTAAAAGATGATACAAGTCAAAGTTCTCCTGGTTCACATCCCGGTCCAGAACTCCGCGGCGCCACACGTTGAGAACACGTGGGGACTTCAGGGAACAACCACTTCGCTCCCGTGTGGTGGGGAGGTCTCCGTATTTTTATTGGGACAGGATAACTGTCTATCTGACATGTTTGTTTTACATTTAAACCCAACGATATTTTGTCAATCTATGTATTTAGCTTTAACGCAAAAAAGTTATAATTGAGTTCAAAACAACAAAATATAATTGATCGTCCCCCTATACAGCTGTCATGGTGTCTCCCTCCCACAATGCACCAGGTCTGTCAAAAAACATGGCGGCGTCCGGAAGGCATGCAGGGCATTACATCAACAAGAACAGTAGATCTCTACTAAATCACTTGGATAAGTTGTTGGGACAAAGGTAGGAGTTTGGTATATGTATATTTTAAATTATACCATAAAGTCTTTATTTGAGGGGCTTTAGTGCATGCATCCTGAGTTTTGAGGTCTGTCTGTTCAGGACAGCTGCACTGAGCGTCCTGGGCGGAGGTCAAATGATGATAACACTTGCACACAAACGAGCCATTAATGAGCTAATTCTGGATATCAAATACGCGTTTGGTATCATCGTAGGAAAAAGTGTTATTAATTCAGTAAATTATGATCCATGTTAATGGGCCTTGTCAAAACAGTAAAGAACATGTCATAATCTTCTCATCTTCTCTCAGAGCATTCTGCTGTAACGTTACTTACTCTGTGCCTCTTCCTTTGGTTTCAGAGGGTTTGCTTTGAGTTCAGTTTTACGACAGCAAACAGCCACTCTTCAAAACGGTAAACCTGGTGTTGGATTTTTAAATCATAGTAGCACAATTTATCTACAACAGTGTTTTAGTTTAGATATAGCAGATATACAAATTGTAATCACCAACGCAACCTTTCCTCTGCTACCCCAGATTCTACAGAGGCTATTGTCATTCCGAGAAAGAAAACATGGTTTGAATGATCCTATTTTTCATAATGACAAATAACATCTGGAATTGAACACAAGACATGACCATAACAATTTAACATTGCACATAATGTGACTAGCCCTATTAATGTTTTGTTACAGGGGAAAGGAAGCTGTGCTGGAGGCTCTGGCTTCCACTGTCAACCGGGTGAGAATTCACTGCGGTTCACCTCCTGGGATGTTTTGTAAATGCATAATACACATGGATGTGTAATAATCTCTGTCTCCTGTAGGACCCGACAGCATACCACTACCAGTTCCAGGATGACCCTTACTTATCGCCAAGGACCTCTGCGGAGTCTGTACGTCTCTCACACAACCTCTGACCCTTTTTCCTAATCTCGTTCTGCAGTGATAGATTACATTAAAACAACAACAACAAAAGCAGTACAGAAATATAGAAAAAATAGTTTTCAGAATCATTGTGACCCTAGTAAGCCTTCCAACATAATTCAAGAGGATCACAGGGGATATACGTGAGCCCTGTCCAACACACTTCTGTCTCTCTGCGCTCCACAGAAGCTGTACTCCATGTCCCAGGAGTCGGGGAGAGCTGCGGCCAAGTACTTTGTCGATATGTATCCCAAATACTTCACAAAGGACTTTGCTGAGCCGCATATTCCGGTGAGATAGATCTGTCTAAATCGACATGCACACGGTGGTGTCACTTCTCTATCCGACAACAGACCAATTTATTTGCATTACCAATCCATTTTCAGCCAGATGGATTATCTTGCACACACACACACACACACACACACACACACACACACACACACACACACACACACACCTTTAAAAACAAGTTGTATGAAAGAATTAGTGCACATCCTTCTGTTCCAAAAAGCTACTTCCCTTATTCAGCGTATATTATAAATTATTTCACAGTAGAAAAAGGGGGAGTATATTGTACATCACACGATTATACGAGGTGAGGCATTTAAAAAAATGTGTCTGTGTTTGTGCAGTGTCTGATGCCGGCCAGCGTGGCACTGAGTCTGGAGGAGGTGAGCGAGGAGGCGCTGAGGGAGAGGATCGGCCTGCGCAAAGTAGGAGCTGCTGTGGAGATGTACGATCAACTCGTGCAAGCTGGTAAGGAAAACACACACTCACTCACTCACTCACTCACTCACTCACTCACTCACTCACACACTCACTCTCTCTCTCTCTCTCTCTCTCTCTCTCTCTCTCTCTCTCTCTCTCTCTCTCTCTCTCTCTCTCTCTCTCTCTCTCTCTCTCTCTCTCTCTCTCTCTCTCTCTCTCTCTCTCACACTGACAGAAGTCGACTCATGTAAGACAAGATAACTCGGCATCATTCCTCTGATTGGCAGGCACCCCGATCTCCGAGCAAATGACCTATGACCTGTTGGACCTGATCTGCTTCTACGGGGACCGAGAGCCGGCCCAGGAGGGGGAGCCAGAGGCCGATCAGACGGTGAGATCACTGCTCAACAAAACACACTTTGTAGTAGTCAAGTCAATAAAGGGTTGTTCCACCCTAAGCCGTTGAATATGCTAAATTCTAAAATAACAAATGAGTTTTAGAGCCACGGTAGTTTTGTTTTTCGCTAAGGGGCGTTACTGTAGCAGCTATACTTAATCAAAGCCACAATTGCATTCTGGGAAACATGTAGCCCAAACTTTGTTGTGGTGTCCATCTAGGGATGCTAAGTACACCTTTCACACACACATTGGGCTGGTTTTTACGTATGGAAATTTGGAACAACCCTTCACACCGACGTCGGTGTCTGTACGGACTTGTCATTTGCTTAAAATTTGTAAAATGGGTTTGTGTGTCCAGGAAGCGTCCGCGGAGGAGCTGAGGAGGAAGAGAGGGCGGCTCCACCGTGCGTCTGACACCCTGCGGGGCGTGTGGCGGGAGAACAACAACGCGGAGCGGCTGTTCCGCCTGCTGCCGGAGAGAGACGCGCGGTGCTACTCGGCCGTCATCAGGGGCATGGTCAAAGTATGCCCTGCTCGCTCTGCCCGTGCATCGACGCTATGAACGACCGCTCACTGCGCTTATCAGGGGGAGTTGGACGCTGTAGGTCATTTTATCGTTATTTAATAAGCCAGGCACATTGGAACCTGGCTTCCCAGAGATAGTCAGGGTCCTTCATTTCGTGAGACCGTCTAGGTCTATAGGACCAATATGGAAAACAATTGCAGACCAGCCAAGTCCAGACTGATATTCATTGCCGAACGCAAACTTGATTATCTTTATGGTATTACGAGGCTTACGGTACATGGAAGAGCATACTGGCGCAGACCAAATTACCTCTGAACCTTAATCACTAATATTTTACAGTAGGGAATAACCTAGAACTAAATCGGCTACAATAAATGTTTTTGCTGTTGTGTGACTAAAGACAAGACCGTCATCTGTTAAAGACACACCTTTAAAGGGACACTGTGTAAAAATTACTCCCAACTAGTGGTACAATTGTATATTGCATTCAAACTAATAGTGCTCGCTTTTTCAAAAACTACGGTGGGCAGTATGTGCCAAGAAGCTGTGTCATGACATCCAATACTACCTCATCGAGTCATTCCAGTGAGGATGAGGTTCGTTATTTCAAACAAATTTCAAACTGCAGTGAATCATTAGTGTAAGCTAATGATGTATGAGTAATTACTCCTCGAGCAAGATAGTGAATTATTTCAGTCATCATTCAAGCTGGCTCAGAGTGAAAACGCGTTTGCATTTCCTGTACCACGTAGTGCTTTTTGTCCCTCTCGGCCGTTCATAGACCGGAAGAACATGGAAGCCTCCATGAAGCATACCCGTCCTATGTTACTACATATTAATTATTCTTCGCTCAGGAGGATAAGTGAGATTTTTGGCAGAGATAATTTTACACCAATGAGGACTTATTTATGAATGAATACGTTGATTTGAGGTAATAAATGACTTAAAATGTTACACAGTGTCCCTTTAAGCGGGTAGACCTGCTGTGATGGAGTTGCAATCCCAGATGCTCTAGGCTGCCACAGAGTCAAACCAAGTTCAACCAGGCCAGTATAGTATAATGGTAACAGGCCACTGGACATCGGCCTAAATGGCCCGGGGAGCTAGATCAAATAAGCCTAGAGATTGCAGATTCATCTAGTTCCTAAACTAACCTAATTCATCATTAAGGGGATATTCAGAGATAAAAAAAATGATGAAGGGTTTTGAATATCTCACCAAGTATTGTGGTAATCAACCTACCATTGCAGTATTACTAGCAGATTCTGTATGGGAAGAACGCAGAGGAAGGAACTCTTCCAGTTGTCTGTGCTGCATCTGCCATTTACTGGTTCAATATATGTTCAAGAATAGATTGCTATGAATTTTTTATGGTATCCAGAATAGAACACGCCACGTTCTGTTACTGGTATCCAGCATAGCG
Organism: Gadus macrocephalus; assembly: GCF_031168955.1. NCBI lineage: Eukaryota > Metazoa > Chordata > Actinopteri > Gadiformes > Gadidae > Gadus > Gadus macrocephalus. The sequence continues at coordinate 4,154,679 of NC_082391.1, read as the reverse complement.
CCGTGTCATTGTGGGAGGCAGGGATGCAGTGATGATGGCTGCCAACATCAAGCAGAGAGCAGGATACACTGTGCTTTGCCACAATACGATTTAATAAGCTCTTTCAATCGTTGGGTTCCATCTGTTTCTAACAGAAAGGTTGTCACAACATTGTTTATGAATTGCTGAAGGACATCTGATTTGATTCGTCTTTTGCCCGTTTAAGGACTTAACGTGTGTGTGTGTGTGTGTGTGTGTGTGTGTGTGTGTGTGTGTGTGTGTGTGTGTGTGTGTGTGTGTGTGTGTGTGTGTGTGTGTGTGTGTGTGTGTGTGTGTGTGTGTGTGTGTGTGTGTGTGTGTGTGTGTGTGTCCACAGCATGGAGCTTTCGCCAAGGCGTTTGATATGTACACAGACATGCTGAACAACAGGCTGACTGGTAAGTAGGGGTGTGCACGGGTACACATGTAACCGGTTAGTAAATCATAACCGTTTAGGAAAAATCCGTAAACGAAAACCGTAAAAAATAAATAATAATCACCGCGCCATTGTTTCAATGGGAATCGCGACGGTCTATACTTTCAACATAAAGTTTACATATTTATAATTCGAAATTCGTCCCAGCCTTTATACCACGGATACTCTAGGGTCTATATCATATAACCGCGTTGTCTGATTACAGTTTAATTATTTTTTTTACAATTGACCAGCTCTCGTTTTGAAGAATAATCACCACGCCATTCGTTTCAATGGGAATAGCGATGGTCTATACTTCCAAAATAAAGTGTGCTTATTTGTAATTCGAAATTCGTCCCAGCCTCTATATTTTTTTGTAACCGTTCACACCCCTACTGGTAAGAGATACCTGTACCCTGTCAGAAGAATCAGATTCCTTCTCATTACTGCTCCCTTTGTCCTGTATGTGAACTGCAGCCTGCTCTGTCAACTGAGGCAATAACAATCATGAACTAATGTTTGTTTAAATTATAAATAAACATTTTGAAAGAGCAGACATTTTTACCATTATCCGTGCGTAGGCATAACAACTTTCTTTCTTCTGGCAAAACTGTCTGGTTCAAACATAGCACATCAGCCACTGATTTACGCGACAGAGAGAGTCGCGGATGGGCCAAGTTTTAAGTTAAATTACGTCCTATCCATATATTGGCAATTTAAAGTGATGTATGCATTTTAGAATCCTATACGTAGGAAAAAATAGTCTGTTGTGTTACATGGTATCATATATCACCAAATGGCGTTATACCTTCATTGTATTTGGGTTAAGCCTTAGCCATTGCCTGACGTAACTTATTATCCGTCTTGCTAAAGAATAAATCAAAACAAACATTCAAGTAAGTCTATTTTTAAGAGTATCATCTCTCATGCTGTTTGCATTCTCCCACAGCTGACGTGGATATCTTCAACGCGCTGATCCTGGCCGTTCCAGAAATGAGGGAGGCCTACACAGAGAAGGTGGACTTCATCACGGTGAGGGGCGTCTCGGGAGACGCAGTCAGAGCTGTGGGGATGTACATCAGAATGCATCATGGGAGTTTGTGTTGGCGATACTCCGCCATATGGAGATGACTCAAGATGGCCTCTGATGGGAAATCCTTTCACAATTTATTGCTCAGATTCAGAGTTTATTTTATTCACATAGAAGCAGCAATATAATATGATGATAGCAAAGTAAGTAAAATAAGTAGCAGCATCAATAAATGATCACAATGTTATAAATAAATGAAAAGTAGGTAAATAAGTAGACACCAAAAAAGTGATAATAAGTAATGAGCCTAAAGTAAAGTGTACTAAACATATCAAAATTAAAATCCTATCAGCACAAAACTAACATTCCATGTCATTGCCATGTAATGTTGCGATGTACAAGCCATGTATAATCAACAAGCTCATTATTTTATTGTTTTCATCGTTACAAATGAGGAAAAGGATAATGTTTCACATGAGATGTGCTGTTGGGTAATTAGCCAGTTTACTTCTCTTCGTCTGCAATGCGTCTATATCAGGAATGGAACAGTTAAAGTAAAACATCCGAGCCGTTCGGTTCGCTAGTGATGGTTTGCTGGTCACGGTTTGGACCCCTAAACCATGATATGAACCAAACCGTTAATCCTGGGAACCGTTCGACCCCTCGTCACTATGTGACTCGTCCTGGTGTCTTATACACGGAGCAAGTCAAGCCGTGCAGATCCTTGAAGAAACCCAAGCTTCAATTCTCATTGAGTGTCAGCATTGTCCCAATCAGAAATGAGAAGTAGTTCCAGCGACAGATGAATCAGGTTTTTTTCTGATATTTATTTGGGCAGACAGGCTGAGCAATTATTCAAAATCACATTTCAAGTCCCTTTTGTCTCACAATGGGTCTGTATTTCTCGAACTACGGTTCCTGAGTAGAGTCTGATTGTTCGTGCTCACAAGTGATGAATGGAGACCTCCTCCTGAGTCCTGATAGGAGGGTTATGGATTGATCAACGCTCTGTCTTGTCTCCACAGGATCTGCTGAACCAAATGAACCAGCAGAAGGTGCAGCCCAACCTGCAGACATTCAACAACGTTCTCAAAGTCCTGCGGCGATGCGGAGCCCTGGCCAAGTCCATCTCTCTGCAAACGCTCAGCGAGATGAAGGCTCTGGGCATAGGTCTGTTTCCTCAATTACTAACAGGATGTAGAAGGGATCCCTGTAACGACGACCCCCCCGTGAAAACGCTTTGTTCGACCAGAGTTCAAACAGATTATCTACTTTTAGTTTCAACATTATTTTCAATTTTGACCCAGTTTGACGCTGCCGGACGCAGTTCGGCCAACAGCTTTGTTTGTTCTAAAACTAATGGGATCTTGACAGCCACTGCTTTCTTCTTGTCTGAACCTTTGAGTTGTGTGTTGAAAGCGCTGAGCTCCCATCTGTTGGCTCATGACACTCGTCTGGACATCTCAGCGAGTTACATAGATTCAGAGTATATTTTATTATATCTCTTGGCCTACAAGTACACAAGAGTAAACTTATTGGGCTTGGTTCCTAAACAGTCTCTCTGGACATCTCAGCTCTGTAACATATTTAACACCCGCCCGTCTCTGGTCTGTGATGTATGACCCAGAGATCCAAGTACCTCCTGGTGACATTTGATATCCAGCCTTTCATGGTAATTCAATCTCCAGCGTGGACCATTCTGTGTTCAATATTGTGTTCTACAAGCAAGTGATGTGTGGGCGAGAGACGCTGTGTCTTTACTGCCACTTGCCATGCTGATGTTGTGTAATGCTGTGTCATCATGCCGTCTCTCCCTCTCTCTCTCTCTCTCTCTAGCCCCTAGTCTTGCATCCTTCAACCACCTCCTGGCAATCTTCTATAAAGGAGGTAATATGAGCCTCATGAATCCAGTCACTAGTGTATTTCTGCTCAGTGCGTGGGTGTGTATCCTGTGATGGGGGTATGAATGGGCTCTTCTTTGTTTTTCTGAACAGGATCCGCTGCCGATTATCCGACTGATATTCTTCAGGAACTGTTGTCAGAAATAGAAACCACTAGCTTCACCTGCCAAGACCCTGAAGACGGTGTGTGTGTGTGTGTGTGTGTGTGTGTGTGTGTGTGTGTGTGTGTGTGTGTGTGTGTGTGTGTGTGTGTGTGTGTGTGTGTGTGTGTGTGTGTGTGTGTGTGTGTGTGTGTGTGTGTGTGTGTGTACAATCTTATGTAGAATCTTCATGAGTCTGTAATTCAAATTCTCTGTATTATTTTCTATCCACAGTCTGGTTCTTCTCAAGTGCAATGAAAATAGTAAGTTGATTTGCTCAGCCTCATCCATCTTACCGTTCCTTCAGTCCTAAAGTTCTGACCAACTCCCCTGTTCTACCTTCTCTTTGCAACCACCAGTGCTTGGAAACCAAAGACATGAAGCTGGGCTACAAAGTTCACAGTTTGGTGGGAGTGGGGGACAACTGGAGGCTGTTGGGAGACTCGTACCAGCAGGGCATGTTCTAGTAAGCACCACTGAATCACTCCCTGAGGCCGAGGGGGTAAAACACGTCTCCAGAGCGGGTTCTCAGGGACCCACTCTGAAACCACAGGAGCAACACGTGCCCAGCTGTGACCGTATATCTTCTCTTCTTCCAGCTACCGCTTCTTCAGCCTGCTCTGCCTGATGGAGCACGTGGACGTGGTGCTGAAGTGGTACCACCAGCTCATGCCCTCGGTCAGTATGCTGGAGGGTTGACAGTAGGGCTTTGACTTTTGCCCAAAAATCATATTCAAAGTTTGTTTGTTTATTAATATTAATATTCGAATATATTCGAGTATTTATTAATCATATTTTGACCATTAAATGCCTTCAGTAAGACCTGTATTGGGCGTTGCGAGGTTTGTTTACCGCGTTGCTATGGTTACCGGCCTTGCGTGTTCCAACGGTTTATTCGGTTTCTGCTGTAGTGTGTATGGTAATGCACCATGCTGCGGGGAGCTGTTACAGTCATATGTGATGGTCGTTCCTTTCTGGATGACCACCACACATCAAAGAACAAAATTGATGCTTAGAGAAATTCAACGGGGAAATCAATCTGTAATATCAGCAGGAAAACGTTTGGTTATTGCAGTTACACAATTAGGCGAGTATTTAAGATCCCAATTCTCCCGTTGGAAAGGAGATGTGCGTTGTTTTCACCCTTTAGTTTCTCTTAAATATTGTGGACTGTAAACGATGGGGTAGCTGGTGTAAAAGGCCTTCATCATAGAGGTGTTATGGAGGGTTCATTTGAGCCTCGGTCAGACACCGCGTTCGACCCGATCCCTTGTCATCCTTTCGGGGAAAGCGTTGCAGAAGACTCTGTGAGGGGAGGGTCCATGTGCCAGACCCGGCGTTCCGTCGAAGCCGAACGGACGTGACTCTATCCTAGCGTCGCGCGCGCTGGATCTCATGACGTCCATTACAGGCGCTGCAGTTCCTAAAGACCCTGGGCTAACCGAAGGAGCCGCGACCGTTACCCCCTCTGTGATGAAGGCCTGTTGCCGCGCAACGCGGAGGCCTTCAGCGTATTGTGATGGTGTCTCTCCCCCCGTCTGCCTCCAGCTGTACTACCCCAACCCCCAGGGGATGAGGGACCTGCTGCAGGCGCTGGACACGGAGAGCCGCCTGGAGCTGCTGCCCTCCATATGGAAAGGTAAGAGAGAGAGACACACACACACACACACACACACACACACACACACACACACACACACACACACACACACACACACACACACACACACACACACACACACACACACACACACACACACACACACACACACACACACACACACACACTCACACACCAACACACACACACACTCACACACCAACACACACACACCATCACACACCAACACACACACACCATCACACACCAACACACACACACCATCACACACACACACCATCACACACACACCATCACACACACACACACACACACACAAACCCCAATACACACAATGCACCCCAACACACAGTGCTACCATGCCCCTGACGGTCCGCCTGTCTGTCCGGCTCAGATGTGAAGACTCTGGGTCACGATAACAAGTCTGATTTGGTGGAGGAGCTGCTGTCCCTCATGGCCAGAGAGAAACACAGTCCAGAGGTCAGTAGGGCTTGGTTCTCTCCTTCAGCAGTCCCGGCTGCACATGTCTTAACAGCAGCGTCCCATGAGGCATTGTTCAAGCGTGGATACAATTCAACCTTGAACAGAGTTTAAATTAAATCTTCACTTATCCTCCTGTTTTTATGTTCAACCGAAGTGTAATCTCTGTAATGTGAATGAAATGTCCTGTGAGCCAGTCCAGGGAATCCAGCGAGTAGCTTATCAGTAGTTGGGCATTTCAGTACACGGTACTTCCTGCTGCGTGTATCTTCATCTTTAGTTTACATCCGTCTCTCTCTGGTCAGCGGCGCTCGTCTGAACTCTTTTTCTGGTGATGCCTGCAGGTCCAGGAGTCGTTTGCCGACTGCGCTCTGGACATAAAGGCGGCGTTCGACGTGGACCGCCGTAAGCCCAGCCTGGAGTGGAGCCCCTTGGCCCTCGGCCACGTCACCACCCTCCTACTGCGGGCCGGCAGGATACCCCAGGCCTGGTGAGGGGGGGGAGGGGGAGAGGGGGAGAGGCCTGGCCCAGACCTGGTGTCTGGGGAGCCAAATGCTCCCTGAATTCAAACCACAGAGCCACACGTTTGCTATTTCTGATTGGGTGGTAGGGCTGCTCGATTATGGGAAAAATCATAATCACGATTATTTTGGTCAATATTGAAATCACGATTAATCAAACGATTAGTTTTGAGTTTGAAGACATGTTGTGTTTATTCAGCGTGTCTCTCCCGAAAAAAACTTTGGAACTAAGAACTTTGAAATTTCGCCTTAAAAAAATACACAAAATGGTCAAAAAGAAAATGTTCTAAAATAATACAAAGATGTGTATCCAGCTGTTCTGCCCTTTCAAAAAAAAAAAAAAAAATGTGATTAATCGCCCAGCCCTATTGGGTGGTACAGTTAAGTGAGGTCTCTTGTTGTAGTTGTGGCGGTGTTTGATGATACCGGGGTTTGATCGTAGTACAGGATTACAGATGGTCATCTACCACGAGGAGATGGGAACTGTTCTTTGCTCTGGGGCATGAACTAAACCTGCTGTACTTTGTTTCTTCCTCCCCTCTCTTCATCCATGTCTGGTCTGTGTCTGTCCGTCTGTAGGGAAATGATGCAGCTCTTCAAGTCCAAGAACAGAATCCCCTCGTAAGTGTTGTGTGGTATGAGGATAACGGCCAAGGGGATGTTCAGTAGCGGCATTGTTTATTTTATTGTCCGGGGTTTCAGCTTCTTGACGTTGGAAGCGACATGCTAACCTAAGCTGATAGGTATGGGTATGTTGCTACAGCCCTGCCTCTGTGACGTTTGTGACCCGCTTCCTTTCCTCCTCTTCTTCTTTAGTGAGGCGCTGCTGGAGGACTTCCTGTCCCAGTGCTCCGGCGCCCCCACCACGGCGGTGGAGCTGGTGAAGCTGTCTGCGGCCTTCTGTTTGCCCGCCACACCCCAACGGGCCCAGCGGGTGCTGCTGGAGTTTGACCTGACGGAGGACCAGAGGTCAGCAGGTCACATTGCAAATCTGACGAGAACTCAAACTGATTACTGGAATTACTGGAATAAGTATTACCAGTTAAACACTCTGCTAAAATAGGTTCTCAACGGAGTACATCACAATACAAACGCAATACCATGGATCACAAAATCTTCTGAGGCATCAAACCTGGGAAATCTTCTCTGTAAATCTTTTTATTGAGCTCAAAAGTGATGCAGCTTTAACTATCGAACTCCAGCCACTAGAAGCTGCTAATCGAACAACGTAAACAGTGCAGCTTTAAGTGACACGTTGTGAGAGTGTCTTACAACGTCAAAAGCTTTTGACAATGTTGTTTTTAACTCTTAGAAGCATTATAAATCTTTAAGCGGGAACATCACTGTTTTATATACATGCCTATAAATACTTCAATTTAACTTTTAATGTTCATTAATAATGAATGAGATGGGTTAATGATATGATGCAGTTTTTACGAACTGCAATGAGTGTAAGTGTGTTAGTCCAAAGACCAACAACGGCATCTGAATACAAAGTGATTAAGGGGTAATTGTTCCTCATTTAGAGTCCCCTGTGAGATGTACTGCTTCTGTCTCCCTCCCAGGACAACGCTGTCTGAGCTTGAGTCCTCGTGGGACCACAACGAATGAAGCCATTCTGCATGGCTGCAACCAGACCAACCAGGGTTTCCACTCAGTAGTACAATCTATGTTTCTGTTCCTGTTCCTAGACATATTTAACCCACCAATGACGACAATAAAGTAAGATGTTTAGACATAATTTGACTGTTTGTGGGTTTTCCTTTTCCATCAAAGATTGTTGACGATTCGTCAATGGATGAGTGGGAGCTACACGCCTAAATGAAGAGGAACTCTTTGGCACAGCAGCACTTAAACGATTCATAAACTCCATTCGCCTTTGGCTTAAAACCATGAGTAAAATCAATCAGTATATGATAAATAAATGTCAGTGATAAACTAGACAAGTCGCTACGTGGTGCATTTTCTGAAGAAGATGTGTGGGTGCATGAGTCATCGTCGTGTGCGCACTCTTACCTGAGCGTGCTGACATGCTAATGCTAGCAAGGCCAATGAGCGAGCACGACGAGTTTACCAGCCTACCCAGTGGACTGGAGCAAATGTTGCTGATCCATCCAATCATCTAGGTTGACACTCCCACTTGGGATGTCACTGAAACGCAGGGAAATAAGCTGATTTTCAAATGGCTTGTGGCGGCTAATCCCACTGGTGGCATTATGTCACCCCTTTATTTAAATGGTGAAACCTGGACAAAAGGTAGGACTGTACTATCCAGAAAATATTCCTCCAAAACAGTGTTACCAAACCTGCACTGAGAATGGCCTGCCTATAGCCACAGATATATTATCAGGGCAGCACACAGTGGCTCTAACCGACAGCTTGCCTGTTTGTAAATAAATCTACTTCTGGAGCATTTAAACAGTGTGCAGACCCTCCTTTCGCTCATATTTTTATTTTTTTTATTTAACCAGGAGAAGTCTCATTGAGTTTAAATGACAGGCCAAGACAGGTGGTCAGTAGGACGAAGCAGCTTCACAAGCAGGACGTTACCAGGGGTCCCTCTGTGCTGCTGAGGAACTCTGCCCCTAGTGGGCGTAGAGACCGTTACCTGATCGGAGTCTCGTCCAGGTGTCTTCAGTCCTGCCTCCCTCAAGCGTTACAAAAAATGACAATGCAAGTGGCTATCTTGACCGTTTGTTGGATGTTTGTGACTCCACGTTTGATTACATTTTCATCTGATTTATGGATAGCTTAATGTATTGATTATTGATTTATGCCTTTGGTTCTCTGATTATACTGAATGGAGGCAATAAATGGCCAACTGAATTGCATTTCCCTGTCAATAACTCTTTTATTTGAGGCTCTTAAGCAGCCAACTCCTCCTGCACCATTATGCATAAGAAAACCAAACTTCAACCAGAGAAGATGGAGCTGCCCAGATTGTTTAATGTACATTTCAGAAGCAGTGTTTTAATGATGTTTTCATGATACAATTCTCTAATGGGTACTGTTCAAGAAAGATCAATATCCCAATGCCATGCAAGCACAAGAAAAAATAAATCTGCAGTTCATATATAGGCATCTGTCTGAAACGCATGTAGCATGTAATGTAATGCCAATTAATTGATTGGTTCAAAAGACGGGACACACCTAAATGAACCAATATTGCATTAGGACAGGGGTTAGCAACCACCGGTCCGCGGGCTGCTCCCAGGCTGAGGAGCATTGTGTACCAGGCTGCAGAGATTTAGAAATGAAGTCTGCCAAAATAAAATAATAAAAATAAATATTTTCTTTTCATGTTCATTGCATACTGTGAACAGATGATGAAAAAGCTCCAAGCATTACTTTTTTATTGGCTTGATGTTTACATTGTATAAAAGTCGTGTTTGACGAAGAGTTACCCTGTGGTCATAGCGGGACAAAACTTTTAGAGATCCTCCTACTTCCGGTCTACATATGCTAAATTCATTTGACAACAGGTGTTCAGGTTTGGAGGATTTTAGCACTTTAGTCCCATTCACTTTCCATATTAAATAATAATATTATAAATATTCAGTCTGCAATGGTTGGTTTCTAAAAGTAGATGTGCATTGCATTGATATGTGCCCAATCTTTTGCTATGGATTTGGTGTACATAGGCCCTACCTCAAACTGTAGGAGTAGATAATTAACAAAAATTGGCTGAACAAAAATAAGACAATTAAACAATAGTGTGGCTCATTTTGCAAACACACTTATTATATTCACTACTACATAGACTGAAAATATATATGTGTTTATGTTTGTATGAACCCGGTTAGAAGCAATGTCTTTAAAATTCTGCCAGCAGTCTCGTAGACTACAGGCAGCAGTTTTTCCACTGGTCTATATGTTCTCCATGTTTTATGTGTTCTTCATGCCTACCCACTACATGAGTTCATAATATTCCAAGACAGCTTCACGGATGTGTGCCCTCCTGATACTCTGAAACACCGATGCTAGCTTTTGTACAACATTTGTACCTGCGCTGCCTAAGGGGAATCAATGAACCAGAAAAATGTCCAATCCCTGGGATGCAATGTTTCAATTAATTAATAGAAAATATATTTTCAAGATATTAAATAAAAAGGTGAATATACTTCTCTGCTGAAGACTATGACTGAAACTGTACCTAATACATGGGTATGTTTTTTGCGTCAATGTGTGAGGCCTTATCTTGAACAGTCTTAAAACTATGTGTGAGGCAGCTTCGACCAAATAGCTGCTTTGTGTGTAGTCAAACGCCTGCCTGCCTTTATTTTTCATGCCTGTACAAGAGCACGTGTTGAAACCTTCAAGAAAAAGAATGCTTTTCCCAGCCAATCAGCAGCTAGATTGGCAGAACGACCAAATAAGGAAAAGCAGACAAAATAGGAGGGGGCCTGGAGGTGGGTGTGGTCTGCAGGCAGATCACTGTTCTTGCCCTGTAATGTTGGTCATACACCTGGATTGTTTGTTTATGTATTGTGTCTTGTGTGTACTAGCCAGAAACACAGGTGTGTCGCAGTCACACCTGGTTTATTATTTATATCATTTATATATTTATCATTTATATACCTAAATGTTTGCCTCCTTGGGTCGTGATAAGGGGACAAGATGTGTGAACTGGAATGGACTGGTTACAATAAGCCTGCTAAAAACCTGCTATTTGTCCAATGATAACACCCCTATAAGGAGGCTTCCATTTCCCAAAGGGCAGAATTGTTGTCCTTAAACCCACAACAGCACTAAAGCATTCCCGTTGTTTTGAAGCAGTCCTGTTGTTTTTGACCTGGGTCAACCTTATTGTTTTACTGCCGCCGGCTCACAAACACAGGACGTTACCTCATCTCCTCCATCACCTCCACTGAAATTTTGTGATTTTTAAATGACCCCAGGATGCACAAGTTTTTACCAAACAAAACACGCTGAACCTGTTGTGGGAGCTGGGCCGGGTTGATCTCAGTGTGTGGGAGAACAGGGGCGGCCTTTCTCAGCATTATACAGATATGTTTACACTGCAAATGATCTTTCCTGGAAGTTTTCTTTCATAAAGGATGTGATCAAATTACCGGTCCTTTTGAATCAAGTAACGGTCATCAGTCTCAGACACATGATTCCATTGAGGCCCTTATTAAGTTGTAGTTAGTCTGTAATCATGTACAATGATGATCATGATGTCTTTCTTTCGAATCGGGAAGTAACTCTCTATTTACCTGCTCCTGCGCATCAAAATCAATCATTGGCGATTCAGTAGCTCCTGTCAGGAGGGCTCCGCTGTGAGATGAATGGGAGGTCCAATCCTATTAAGAATTAACCGTTAGCAGAAAATACACGTACACACATACAGGCTTACACATGTACAGGCATAGCGACATGCAAAGGTTGGGACCCAGCTGTGTGTGTTTATTAGTAACTTTAGTCATGAGTTTAAGATTATTGCCCTCATCCTGCCAAAGGGCACAATAAACTATCTGTCTCTCTCACTTCCTCTCTGTTTCTGATTCCCTTTCCATCGCTCATTATCTGTCCGTCTCTCTCTCTCTCTCTGTACTCTCCCTCTGATTGATTATACACACACACACATTCACGGTCGCAAATACAGTCTTATTCCCATTCGTAACCGCATTAAACCGATATTTTACTCTAGGGCAGATAAACAACCAGCAAAGGTGAATCTGCTGACCTAGCGGCTGCCTTGTTGACATGCCCTGGATGTTATCACACGACACAGCTAAAAATGTTCAGGCCAAACACCCGCTTTGACCAAAAGCCAAGGTCTGCCCCTCGGGCTGCAGTCACACAGAACACTGAGTGTCTTGTTCGTCCTCTCCCTCGTGTGTGTAAGTGTTAGGTCTACACAGACCTAACACTAACTGTACTTTCTAGATGGCATGAGAGAAGTCAGAGCTGTTTGCTGTCTTAGTGCAATGTAACTCTGGACTAGGGTCAGGGTTAGGTTCAGGGTTAGGGTGAACGTTAGAGTTAGCTGTGTAGCCTGGGGGAGAGGTGGGCTGGAATCTGCACACAGCCAGGAATATTTCAAACGAAGGCTGTTTCTCCAAGGACTGAACTGCACGGCCAAGCAGGGCAAAGCATTGTCACAATACAATCCGTGTGTCTGTCTGCCCTCCTGCCTGCCTGCCTGTCTGCCAATTTTATTTTGTGGTTTGAGTTTTCATTGTTCAGAATTCAGATGGCATAGTTTTAACATTGTTGAGACTGTTCTGTTTTATTGTTGGCTGGTTCTCGCAATGCTGCTCGCTTCTGAACTTAATTGCAGCTTTTATTTCTGCAGACCACAGTAACGTCCTCGTGAGTCCATCCGTAAAACTTCCTGTAAAATGTGGTGAACCACAAGGGTCAGCTGTCGGAACTCTTCCTGTTTTATCTCTCCATGAAGTTCATTGGAAGTTTAGGGCCATGGTTCGTTCATCTCTCAGCCAATCACTGACAGGCTTTATGATCAATATACGGTGAAGGGTGACCCTGAATCCTGAAACTAAAGGTTACGCTGTATCAAATATATATACATATATATATATAGGGGTCAATCTATGCTGGGGTTTCAGTGGCAAATTAATTAGCTAACCTAATAAACATTTTAAGTTATTTTAATATAAAGAAAGAATGCCCCCCAAAAAAAACCTACAATACAGATGCAATCATTGCTCTACAAGAAGGATAAAGCAGAAAACTAACGGGCATACCTTTTAATTCCAGTACATACATAGCATAAGAATCTCGCCACACAGATATTGTATCTTTCTCTCTCCCCGCCCAAACAGAGAGAAGGTACAGAGGAGGTTGGATGGGGATACACATGGAGAAATACCAGGAGGGATGACAGGAAGAGATAGGTTGGGAAAGGGAGGGAGAGGAAGGAATCTAAACATGCAGGGACCGGTAGCAGAATCAACCATTCACCACACGGTTCTTCCCTTAAAACGCTCATTGACAGAACTGGGCAATCCGTACAGTTATCAACAACGTAATGTAGGCCTACGTTTAATACACACTATGATGTAGATTTAAAGTGAACGGCGTTTATGCATCTGAGAAACAGTACAACAAAATGAGAGAGCTGTTGTATAAGTTCCTAAGTGCTATCAGGGTATTGATCAGCAGTGGATCGGCTCGCTACATGTTTGTCTAGGGTCGGTCCCCTGGCTGTGTGAAAGAAAGCTTGCAGCTTCAGACGTTTGCTGCTATTTCTCGTTTAAGCCTCTTGAGCAGCACTATGAGAAGGGCTTTCTACATAGACTAGAAGTCCTAGAACATGTGGCACAATCGTAGGCCTACTATAAATTGTAAGCTGTTTGTAAAAGATTGCTCAGTGTATGACCCTATTCTTCCTATAGACTATTAAGTCCCAAATAATTCGTTTCTGGACAGACTATTCTTCAATGGTAATTCAAGTTTACTTACGCTTTTGCTTTTCTTGCTTGCTTGTCACATTAAGAATAATGTGTTATATAGGCCAATGTTACACACACATCTACATGTTCATTATGGAATGACAACGTGTGTGCAGCCAAAATAATGGAAGACAGGCCTACACATAGATACCTTCTTACTATATGTGTAGCCTATGTTGGCTAACCATGCTTCTTAATATAAGCCCAGTTGCGGATGGGCTCCCTTTGCACGAAGGGAGGAGGATTGGAGGGTCGCGGTGGAAGGGCGTGGCGTGCAAGGGCGGGGCTCCTCCCGGCGCGAGAACGGGAGACAACGGGACAGAAACGGGCATCAATAGAACCGACGGTCGGTTCATTTATCTCATTGAATCTCCGGGTTTTTAACCAGCGATCTCAGGTAAGATAAGGTCCATTTCATGCATGAACATAATGCTAAACGTAATGGTTTTAACAAAGAGACGATTCTACTCCTTGTTGCAGCAAACGTGCTGCTGTCAGTTCTTTGCATGGGATAGCCCCAAAACTCTGCGTTTTAATTAGTATTTCATAACACTTATTTAGGGCGATGAATCATCGGATGTATAATGGCATAATGGTAGAAATCCGGACTGCAGTGCATAATTGTTTATCACGCTTTTAACAGAGCAGACTGCGCGTATACCCGCATACTCAAAAATCTGATTGATGAACTGCTCTGTGATCAGACAGAACGCGTTACGCGCTCATCGATCGGGATCTCCAAAGAGCTGCAGACTCTCACCCAGGGCATTCAGTGGATCATTAGTATTTTTTGCACAATATCTGTTTATTTTGGAGCAAACCATCATCTGTTAAGCAATCTAATAATCTGACTGCTGATTGTGTGTCAAAACTGCGGTTCCCGGTGGGCTGATGTCTGCTGCGTGTCTCAGCGTGTTGCATGGCTGTCTGGGGCCCCATGCTGCTCACCAGGAACCTGCCAGGAGCTGCAAACGAGCTTGCCTGAAACAATGCCACTGTTTTCACTCCTCTTCTCAGCTGCAGTGAAGCACTTGTATGCTCTGCGACTCCATTGCCTGCAATGTTGTTATTGCAGGATGCAAATTGGAATCTGATTTGAATGGTAATGGCCCAGAAATTATAAATCGGTGGATGATGAGCAGGCTCTCGCAATTGATAAGGAAGTGGACTACAATCTTTCGGACAGGAATCATGGCTTTTGAATGTTGAACTCAAAATGTTGAATCAGTTGCCTTATTCAATTAATGCCCTGACAGAAACGCATCATAATTTGACACTCGGACATATCTACTTGTCAAAGAACATTTCTTAAATCTTTGATCATGCAAAGTCGCATAGTCAAAAAGCTACACATGGCATTGGAATACAGCTCAGCTTCCCTTTACATTAGAAAAGGTAGACGTGAAAACCATTATCTGAGTCTGAGCTATATACAAATGAGGTTTCACTGTCTAGTCTAAATGTAAATAGAAGACTATTAGCACAATGGTGGTAGGTTTGTTGTGCTGGGCGTTGTAAAGCAATGTAGTTCTCGTAAGAGCTGCCCAGACTGTCTGTCCGGCTGGTGAGCTGGGAGGAACACAATGCCAGTGTCCCAACAACATTACTCCCTCTGATGAATGTTGTTGTGTTCCAAGTCAAGGGTCTCAAAGTAGCCTACAATAATTTATCAGAGCTCAGAACTGAAAACATCTCAGCATGAATGGTGGAGTGAATAAAACAGCACAAACTCCACCAACTCCACCGAGGTGTAGTTGTTGGTGTTTTGTACACTCCTCCATGATTGACAATTCGGTGGGTGGGGGCAGTGATGTGACTTTAACGTGTGGTTACTGTAATAAGGCCTTATCTGCATGGAACAGCTCTGTTGTAGCTAGGTTATTTATACGAGGAGGATGTGCTCATACAGGCATTTCCCTGAAACTGGATCACGGCGGTAGTGGGATGATTCTGAATTGCAATTTTTTCAGGATTGGTTGCCAAATTTCTGAATTCATTCTTCAGTAAGCCTGATACTATGTAACAACTAGCATAGAGTAGGCATGATCCAAATTAATTCCAAATGTACAGTTAAAGAAAAGTAAACTGTTTTGTAATTTTCATTTGTTCTTTAGCTGGTCAATCAAACAATCACAATAATTAAAAGCAACTTAATATTAGGGTGACTAAATAAGGAAGTCTAACAAGTCAAGGTTGTCAACAAAAGACCTGGAACCTCCTGGGTGTTGATTTTGTGACGGTGGATAATAACTGTAATTCTAAGGGATCGGTGTGAACCTTCTGAGAATGCTTGTACTCGTTCACAGGCAGCTCAACTGTTTTGAGCATTTCCCCAGGTGGTTGAAAGTTGATACCCAAACTTCCACGCCTCTATTGCTCCCATCATGAAACCAAACAAAACCAGTCTTCTCGTTTCTTCTCAGATTTCCTTGTTATTAATCACTTTTTTTGGAAAATTGTAAAGGTAGCATTTTAACCTTTAAAGGCCCACTATGCAACTTTTTTTAGCCAAAATTACATTAAGTATGCAGGTTGAGAGTTATGCTGATGGTTCTGCATCCATTTCTGGGTCGATTGGTGGGTGTGTCATTTACCCATGTCGCCTCTCCAGTGAAAAAGCGCATATGCAACTTGATCTGCTCGGACCGGGACAATCCGGATGTGACGCAACGGAAGTATCCTCGAAAATCTAGTCAGATTGTAGTTTCGAAAATGCTTTACGGCACAGACACACACCCAAACATGGCACCGGCTAGATATAAACAGCCAGTTGCGAGGCAATTGTTGCATTCATCATGGATCAATCGACTAATGGTACGGCCACACCAACCGTGTTACTCGCGTTGGATAACGCGAGTAACGCGCCTAACCTGACGCTTGATCATTGTGTGTCACAAAAATGGTTCAACGCGCCTGTGGCTGCGCTAGAGTCCGAGGTAGGAAACCCAAACGCCGCCGTGTTTGGGTGCATGATAGAGTTTAGATCGGGTTAGATTAAATAATCTCGGATATAAATAACGATCTCATCTCATCGTCATCCGTTTATCCGGGGTCGGGTCGCGGGGGGAGCAGCTCAAGCAGGGGGCTCCAGACTTCCCTTTCCCGGGCCACATTGACCAGCTCTGACGGGGGGATCCCGAGGCGTTCCCAGGCCAGTGTTGAGATAAAATCTCTCCACCTAGTCCTGGGTCTTCCCCGAGGTCTCCTCCCCACTGGACGTGCCTGAAACACCTCCCAATGGAGGCGCCCAGTGGGCATCCTTGCCAGATGCCCGAACCACCTCAGCTGACTCCTTTCTAAGTAAAGGAGCAGCGGCTCTAATCCGAGTTCCTCACGGATGACTGAGCTTCTCACCCTATCCCGAGACGCCAGCCACCCTTCTGAGAATACTCATCTCGGCCGCTTGTACCCGCGATCTCGTCCTTTCGGCCATCACCCAACCCTCATGACCATAGGTGAGGATAGGAACGAAGATCGACCGGTAGATCGAGAGCTTTGCCTTGCGGCTCAGCTCTCTTTTCGTAACAACGGTGCGGTAAAGCGAACGCAATACCGCCCCCGCTGCTCCGATTCTCCGGCCAATCTCACGCTCCATAGTCTCCTCACTCGCGAACAAGACCCCGAGGTACTTGAACTCCTTCACTTGGGCTAAGGACTCATAAATAACGATAATCGGGTTAAATAACTTCACATGGTGTGTCTGGTGTGTTTCCAGCATTCGTAGTGTTGATCAGCAGAGAAATAGTCCGCCAAGACGTTGAGGTTGCTTAGCAACCAGAGACTCTGTCCATGCAAGTGAACGGAGCGTTTACTCTTCGTCATAACTATCAAACCAAACATCCTTCACATTCACCGAGCGAACATTATGAAAGTAAAATGCACATTTCTCGCTAAAAATGTTTCCATAAACGCATTTAATGGCATAACTATGTTACTATTTCCACCCAGAATAAAGAAAGATGTCGGCCGTATGCTTCTGTGCAAGGGTCACTACTCTCTGCCAGTGACGTCGGGTCAAGCTCCACGCTGATTGGCTATCGTGGCTAAGCGTCACGCGTTGGAGCGTTGAAAGTACAATTTTCTGAACTCCGGGCGTTGGTGCTTTACGGCACAGACCCCCAAACACGGAACCGGCTATAAACACAAGTAACTAAGGGATTGTTATATTCATCATAGATCAGCCGACTAAAAAGAGACAGAGAAACCCAATGTCGGAGGAACAGAAGAAGAGAAAAGGATACTCGACCGTTTGTTTTCTCGACCGTTTTGTTGTGAGCCCTGTATGTTTCTAACTTGCTTGGTTGCAACCATATAAACACCTTTGTTTCCATGGGTGTTTTGCTGTTCGTCCGTCTCGTACCCCAGATACAGACTGAATCCCCGAATCCAGGTTCTTGTTTATTTAGATTATTATGTTGGCCAAACCTCTTACACTGATTGTTCTGTTCAACCTAAGATATAACAATTATAATCTAGGATATAAATTCTCCCCGTCAACTATAAAAAAGGATGGATTTATGATATTGCAATACAAATACACCATTTAAAAAATGTATAACCTTGCCTACACTTTATGAACATCTACTTCGGACATGGCTCCACGCATTCGCCGGCTTCTTTGAAAACAAATGCACATGGCTCGCGTAGAAGTGCATGGGGAAGGGTCGTCAACGAGTTGTTACGACAGTGTTGTGAAATATCTACTACGAAGCTGTAGGGGGCGCTGTGTAGAGAAATGTGCGTGCCAAAACCAAGAAAACAGCGAAGAAATGCCCGAAGTTGCATAGTGGGCCTTTAAATTAAAGGGTTCCTTCCTGCTGCGTGCCTCGAAGCCTTTGAGACTTTGGGGTTGGATCACCGAACGTTATTGTCAGACACGGGATTGAATGTGAAACTGAACCCTCTTGTCTGCTCCCCCCCCCCCCCCCCCACCGCCAGGAGCCACCATGCCAGGGAAACTCAACGCAGACGAGATGGAGGAGCTCAGAGAGGCCTTCAAGAAAGTCGGTGAGTGAAGTGTGTGTGTGTGTGTGTGTGTGTGTGTGTGTGTGTGTGTGTGTGTGTGTGTGTGTGTGTGTGTGTGTGTGTGTGTGTGTGTGTGTGTGTGTGTGTGTGTGTGTGTGTGTGTGTGTGTGTGTGTGTGTGTGTGTGTGTGTGTGTGTGTGTGTGTGTGTGTGTGTGTGTGTGTGGAAAGGTTACACCTACACACAACATCATGCCCCAAAGGTGGACTGGAGAGGGTGGGACTGAGGTGTGTATTTGATTGCAGTCCGTTACGCAAGGGGTGCATGGAACATTCCAAAGTGGTTACTTTATAGACTCTACGTTTGCATTGTTCACTAAGTAAAGCCATGAACAACCCCCACATACACAACAATTTGCATCTGCGTTTATCAGGTGGTTTAGATTTGCTATGCTATGGATTGAATTATTGGGTTTACTCAACCATTCAGTCGCTTTGGTGTGTGTTCTGTATTATCTACATTGTAAAGTTTTGTTTTATTTGACTGTTTGCAGCTGTGTATTTACAAGCAGATAGCTCCAACACGTTTTTACTAGGATTTGAATGGCATGTCAAAGCTTTTGACCTTCCTCTGTCTTTCAGACACACACGCACGCACGCACGCGCACACACACACGCACCCTGTCATGAGTGGAAAATATATTTGAATAATGTGAATACTGCCGTCATTCCTTCAGTGAGTCAAGTCAAGTCAAGTCAAGTTTATTTATATAGCACATTTTAAAACAACAGTAGTTGACCAAAGTGCTGTACACAAATACAATATAAAAAAACAAAACAAAGAACAAGAAGGCTTAATATTGCATATTAGCAACAACAATGAATAAGATAAAATAAAATCTTAATCTGTATTAAAAGCCAATGTAAAAAAGTGAGTCTTTAGTTGTGTTTTGAACTGGTCTATAGACTGGGCAGTTCTCAGACTCAGGGGGAGACTGTTCCAGAGATTAGGAGCGGCCACAGCGAAGGCTCTGTCGCCTTTTGTTTTTTGTCTGCACCTGGGTACATCCAGCAGCATCTGCTGAGCTGACCGAATTTCTCTAGATGGAGCATGGATGCGGACCAGCTCTGACATATATTTAGGTGCCAGCCCATGTAGAGATTTAAAAGTAAACAACAGAATTTTGAATTGATTTCTAAAAACCACAGGAAGCCAGTGGAGAGAGGCCAGGACAGGGGTAATGTGGTCATATCGCCTTTTTCCAGTGAGGAGACGTGCAGCAGCATTTTGGACCAGTTGCAGGCGACGGAGCAGACATTGGTCCACACCAAAGTATAGAGAATTACAGTAGTCTAGACGGGACATTATGAACAGGTGAATGACTCTTTCAAAGTCCTTTGGTGGGAGATACGGCTTTACTTTCGCTAGGAGTCGCAGCTGGAAGAAGCTTGTCTTCACGACTGAGCTTATTTGCTTGTTAAATTTAAAACCTTTGTCGAAAATAACTGAGGTTTCTGACAGAAGGGCGGCTGTAGGAGTCAAGGGGACCAAGAACACTGTCGAAGCCATCCAGCAGTTCGGATTTGCCAAAAACAATTATTTCGGTTTTATCATTGTTTAGTGATAGGAAGTTAAGTTCCAACCAGGTTTTCACATCTTTCAGACAGTTTGACAATGCATTTGTTGATTCTTTGTTTGATTTTAACGGCAGGTATATTTGTAGATCATCTGCGAAGCAGTGGAACGAAATGTTGTGTTTTTTAAAAATGGAACCTAGGGGCAGCAGATATAACGCAAAAAGAAGAGATAAAATAGAGCCTTGGGGGACCCCACAGACTAGTGGGGCTGCAGCTGAGGAGTACTGGCCTAGATGAACAGAGAAGGTTCTCTTGGACAGATATGACTTGAACCATTTTAGGACATTTCCAGTAATACCAACACAGTGTTCCAGGCGGGATAGAAGAATCTGGTGGTCGACTGTGTCAAAGGCAGCAGTCAAGTCTAAAAGCACGAGCGCAGCAGAGCTCCCCGAGTCAACAGTTAAAAGAAGATCATTAAAGATTTTTTAAAAGTGCCGTTTCTGTGCTGTGGCGTGATTTAAAACCAGACTGCAACTTTTCTGTTATGTCATTAAGATCCAGGTGTACCTGCAGTTGTTCTAAAACCACTTTTTCTAACACTTTAGAGAGGAAGGGAAGCTTAGAGATAGGCCTAAAGCTGGAGAGAACAGAGGGGTCGAGGTTGTGTTTTTTTTTATAATTGGCTGGACTATAGCATGTTTAAAAACAGATGGAACACAGCCTGAGGAAAGGCAGGTGTTTATTAACGTTAAAATGTATGGGCCAACAGTGTTAGACACGTCTTTCAGTAATCTGGCAGGAATACTGTCTAGCGGATATTGTGAAGGTCTCAATTTTGTAACCACCTGCGATAGCTCAGAGAGCGACAGTGGGTAGAACTGCTCGAAGACAGTAGGCATACAGGAGATGCCGCTGGATCTACGGTGGACAGAGGAGGTGAAGATTTGATTGCAGAGATTTTATCGATGAAGAACGCAAGAAATTGTTCACATAAAGGGAGTGATGGCACAACAGCAGGAGAGTTGCAGGGATTAATGAGATTTTTTAGAGTGGCAAAAAGAACCTGGGGCCTATGGCTGTTTTTGGACACAAGGTTGGATATGAATTGGGTTTTCGCAGATTTAACGGCTTTCTGGTATTTTGCTAAACTTTCTCTTAAAATCCCAAGGGAGACATAGAGTTTGTCCCTCTTCCATTTTCTCTCGGCACGCCTACATGTGCGTCTGAGAGTACGAGTGTAGTCATTGAGCCACGGCTCAGTGACAGGTTTGGGGCGTCTATCTTTAAAAGGTGCAATCAAGTCCAGAATATTAGAGCAGGTAGAATTAAAAGAACTGAGTATCTCCTCCGCAGATATATTTTCTAAGTCACTTGTGGTGGGAGGCATAGAGTCAATAAAAGCGACGGAAAACTGTGACGCGGTCAACGGATTCAGCGCGCGTTGAAGCCTGAGCGCCAGGCAAAGTCAGAGTGAACATCACCAGTAAATGGTATGAAATCGGCACATCGCAAATTTCACTAATGCACACATTTAAGCCATGGGACAGAACAAGGTCTAGTGTATGACCCTTTTCATGCGTCGGGGCCGTAACGGACTGTTTGAGGTTAAAAGAGTCAATGAGATTCAAGAAGTCTTTAACTAAGGGCCGGGAGTCGCAACACGCATGGATATTAAAATCGCCTATGATTAAGCGATCTGTGTTCAAGACAATTCCCGCCACAAAGTCATAGAAATCCTGGATAACATCCTTATTAAACTTCGCGGGACGGGATCACATAGCACATAGAACAGGAGGTTGAACATGTATCTCGAAGAGTTGCAGTTCAAAGCTAGAGAAGCTGTTTGACGGAGTTTGGCGGCAGCGGAAGCTGGATTTAAAAACTGACGCCAGCCCTCCACCTTTCCCAGTAATCCGGGGGGTGTTAATGAAGGTACAGTCAGGCGGAAGAAGTTCAGCAAATGCTGTAAACTCGCAAGCGCGAAGCCATGTCTCTGTTAACTTAAAAACATAAAATCTAAGTTCCTGGACGTGAAGAAATCATTTAAAATGAATGTTTTATTAGTTATTGATCTGGCATTGTTTGATAAGTGCCAATCGCAGGGTGGGCTCCGCGGTGGAAGATGTAGTGTGCTTGCGGGTCATTTTGATGCGCCGCTGCAGACTAGGATCCACCCCGCATCTTCCTCCCCTCCTAGTGTGCAGGCTAGGTGTGCGAGGTGGATTGCAGGCGCTGTCGGTAATAATGGTCTGTATAGGGAATGTGTCATTTGAAAACAGTCAACTAGTGAGTGCATCATAGGAAAGTAGAATCACATATTAACTCATGTTTTCTCTCTCATGGGTCTTAGATGTGAATGAAAATGGGTTTATCTGCGACAGAGAGCTCACGGCGCTCTTCAAAGAGGCCAACTTGGCCCTCCCTGGATTCAGGATCAGGGAGATCGTCCAGGAGATGGACAGGGACAAAGACAACCAACTGAACTTTGAAGAATTCATAGCTGTAGGTAACACTGACTAACTAACTAACTAACTGACAAGTCATTTACTGTGTAATTAACTGACCAATCAACTGACTGACAATTATTATGTATAGTGAACATATTTACTCGTAGAAAGAAAAGCATTGATAATGAAACTCATAATTTACCATTAATAGTTCCCTTTATTAATCACAGCATTGCTTGCAGCACGAATGACTAGCGGCAAAATATACGATTCAATAGATTTCTGCCAGGATTAGCTGTACTTCTAACCCCGATGGGATAAAACTACAGGTTTAAATGGTGTTAATGTGTTTGTCCTCAGATCTTCACCGAGCTGAAGGACGACCAGGTAGCCAAGACCTTTAGGAAGGCCATCAACAAGAAGGAGGGCATCCTGGCCATCGGGGGCACCAGCGAGCAGTCCAGCACGGGAACGCAGCATTCGTACTCTCGTTAGTGTGCAACCACACTCACTCAATTATCCAACAACTCCAATATTGGAAGCACTTTGCAGTGACCAAATATGGGCAGACATCATCTGATTGAACAGTAAATTGGACCGTTAACTACACAAGATTTACTGCTGGAAGGTTTGATATTTAGTGGTTAGCATCGAGCTATAAAAAATGTTTATGTAGATATTTATATATATAATAAACAGTGTCTCTACCAGCACTGTCTCTCTCTCTCCGTGCCCAGATGAAGAGTGCTTTGCCTTCACCAACTGGATCAACTCGGCGCTGGAAGACGACCCCGACTGTGCCCACATCATCCCCATCAACCCCAACACCAACGCCCTGTTCCAAGCAGTGGGCGACGGCATAGTGCTGTGGTGAGTCTCCGTCAGACCACCAGGGGACGCGGGTTCACTAAATAACATTGGGTACACTCCAATATTGGTAGTAGTAGGTCTACAAACCCCGGTTTAGGCTCAATCCCTTTCTTCGTAATATGAAAAGACCGAAATAAATACAATTGATATGTATTTCTTTATATATATCATGCTGTGTACATGCTGTGTATATGCTGTGCATGCAGAAATTAGGATGTCTTGTCATTTGGAATTCTTCCAACCCATCTGACACTCATTATGACGTGCGTGTGTGTGTGTTTCTCAGTGATGTTATGTGATTCTGCTAACTGTTCTCCCGGTTGTGTGAAGGACTCCAGGGCATACTTCCACCTCTTGCAGCAGAGTTTCAGATATCATGGGTTCGGTTTTAAATATGCCCAAATTAGATCCTACAGCACTTTCACATGTGTTCACGTGTGTTGAATATTTTATTTGTGTAAATTGCCCAGAGCAAAACAATACCGCCACTTATATCAGACTAGTACTTCCTGAAATAATTCTTCTCAACCTTGAATTTAAGTGCTAGAGCTCTGTGCATCGAGGTGTTTTAAATTTGTAACCCTGGTTGGACTTTTTCCTTGTTTGCAGTAAAATGATCAACCTTTCAGTTCCGGACACCATTGATGAGAGAACCATCAACAAAAAGAAGCTCACTGCATTCACCACACAGGTGCATAATTTTTAGTTATTTTAATACAAGCACTGCTTTTACACAATATTTGTCAGTATTTCCGGTTTGTTGTTGATTTTTAGACTAGTGAATTGTTAGATAAATATTGAGTGAATTAGAAACGTGTCCAAAATAACTTTGACAATAATATTAAATTGACAGTTGCTTGGCCTATCCTGCAAATTTCCACCCAAAATTACATTATTATAAAATGATGATGACTACAAAGTTTAATTATGAAATTATTTCCAACCTTAAGTAAGTAAGACTATAGTTCAATACATATACAGACTACAGTTATAGTCATATACTAATATAGAGTTTAATTTACAAAGGTCACCGCTTGACACAGCGTACCAGATTATAGATGACGCTATTTTGAACAAAAACAAACAGTAAAGTGTGAAGACACAATACAGAGACACGTAAGAGATCTACATACTTCAGCGCCGAGTGACCACTGACCTCAGAGTGCGTCACCGAGACCCTCGTAATGTTGATGAGTGGGCACGGGGTCTCTGACTCCCCCCCCCTCCCACAGGAGAACCTGAACCTGGCTCTGAACTCGGCCTCGGCTATCGGCTGCCACGTGGTGAACATCGGAGCCCAGGACCTGAGGGAGGGCAAGCCTCACCTGGTGCTGGGTCTCCTGTGGCAGATCATCAAGATCGGGCTGTTCCTGGACATAGAGCTGAGTCGCAACGAAGGTGGGCACATACGCACACACACAAACACAAACACACACACACCTGTCTCAAGATGACCCAAGGAGACGCATATGTATGGTCCTCACACTACTTTTGCTTTTCAATACGTATTCAAAAGTACTGCAGGATTAAAAGAAAGCCTTAACCAGATCAGACGGTAGTAGCCATAGCAATGTCAGTTATATCGTCAAAGGGTGGTACATCTAACTTTATCTGACAATCTATAACAAATCCTGCAAACTTATGTTATAAAATGTAGATTTATATTTGCTATACTATATGCAAAATGGTTCCAACCTGGGACTGAGAGTGGAACATGTAGTTATGCTCTGTATCTTGATATACAAAGTAGAAGCTTTAGAGTTTCCACCAACTAGCTGGAGAATGTGTGATGTGTGTGAATGTGTGAATGTATATGATGTATGTGATGTGTGGGATTGCGTGTGATGTGTGTGAATGTGTGGGTGAATGTGTGTGATTGTGTATGATGTGTGAGAACGTGTGTGAATGTGTATGATGTGTGAGAACGTGTGTGAATGTGTGATGTGTGAATGAGTTGAATGTGTTTAAATGTGTGATGTTTGTGAATGCGTGTGATGTGTGTGATTGTGTTTAATGTCTGTGAATGTGTGTGATGTTTGTGAATGCGTGTGATGTGTGTGATTGTGTGTGTGATTGTGGTGAATGTGTGTGATGTGTGAATGTGTGTAAATGTCTGTTAACGTGTGTTAATGTATGTTCATGTGTGTGAATGTGTGTAATTGTTTTTGATGTCTGTGAATGTGTGTGATACGTGCATGTGCGTGAGTGTGTGTGTGAATATGTGCATTTGTGTGAATGCACGTTAATGGACGTGGTGGCGGCGTGTGTTTAGCGCTGGCCGCGCTGCTCCGGGACGGCGAGAGCCTGGAGGACCTGATGAAGCTCAGCCCGGAGGAGCTGCTCCTCCGCTGGGCCAACTTCCACCTGAACAACGCCGGCATCGAGCCCATCAGCAACCTGCAGTCAGACATCAAGGTGTGGGACCCCTACAGCCCACTGCTGAACCCCCCCCTGAACCCCTTCAGCGCTTACGCTCACCACACAGTGCAGCGGACCAATGCTATGATAGCAACCTTGGCAACGAAGATTTAATCCACACCAAACTGACCGACGATAATATCCCACATATAACCATATTTTCTGATCTCTAACAAGGTGTTAATGTCCAGGATGTTATGACCTTTGTGTTTGATCATCGATGAAGCCCTAGATAACACCGTGGATATATAACCACTATGCTAACACATCACTATGGCCTTGCCTGTGCTACACCATGAACATAAATGCCTTTACAAAACACAATTATATTGACTAACCAAATGAAGCCATGAGGAAAGCCTTAAATGTCAGACGTTTTGTCTCCTAGCTTATGTTTGGCCAGAGATGGTGCCGTCCCATACGTTTGCAGAAGTTCAGCAGTAGCTGAGACGATGTGTTTAATATGGATGTTCTCCCTTTATTCTAATCATCCAAGTATGCAAAGCTACAGCAAATGTGCCGTGCTTTCTGTTTGTCTGAGTGTCTGTCCGACAGCCGGTCTGCCATCCGTCTGACTTCTTATCCCATGCACCTGACTCTGTTTCGGTCACGTTGACTACTGTACCTGCATGCATACTCCTCTACCTGCATGAATACACCTCTACCTGCATATATTCCTCACCTCTACCTATATTTATACGCCTACCTCACCTCTATCTACATGCATATGGCTCTACCTGTATGCATATCTGACCTCTTCCTTGCATGCAGACCACTCTACCTACATGCATTGCTACTCTACTGAACGGTACTTGAACCTGCAGCAAGTATCCAGACACTGAACCACCAGCCTGTCCTGCTATTCTATTTTGGTTTAAATACATGGACTTTCTGGGGTTTCTGCCTCTTGGTTTTCAACTGACTGCCTTTTCCTCTTCTTCTTGCACTCTAGATAGGGGACTTCTCAAACTCAGTGAAGGTATCTGCCTCCAATCTTTACTGACTGATTTCCTTTCTTCTATTGGAGAATACAGTTCTTTTTTTAAGGAACATGCTGTGCTTGCAAAAATATCACGTAGATGGTTCCTAATTTAGAATTGGCCCCATACTTGCAACCCATCATGTACGCTCTATGACTGACTCGAGTGTGTGTTCGTGCGTGACTCTTTAACTGGTTTTCTCCTGATCGTGTGAAGGACTCCAGGGCGTACTTCCACCTCTTGCAGCAGATCGCTCCAAACGGCAGCAAAGAGGACGTGCCGCAGATCAGCATCGACATGAGCGGTCTGAGCGTACGTAAACCCCCTCTGTTACACCTCACCTACTGTCACAGAGTACGTAGTTACACCTACCGTCAGCCTCCTACTGTCACAGAGTAGTTACACCTACTGTCAGCCTCCTACTGTCACAGAGTAGTTACACCTACTGTCAGCCTCCTACTGTCACAGAGTAGTTACACCTACTGTCAGCCTCCTACTGTCACAGAGAAGTTACACCTACTGTCAGCCTCCTACTGTCAGAGTAGTTACACCTACTGTCAGCCTCCTACTGTCACAGAGTAGTTACACCTACCGTCAGCCTCCTACTGTCACAGAGTAGTTACACCTACTGTCGCCCTCCTACTGTCACAGAGGAGTTACACCTACTGTCAGCCTCCTACTGTCACCGAGTACGTAGTTACACCTACTGTCGCCCTCCGACTGTCACAGAGTAGTTACACCTACTGTCAGCCTCCTACTGTCACAGAGTAGTTACACCTACTGTCAGCCTCCTACTGTCACAGAGTAGTTACACCTACTGTCACCCTCCTACTGTCAGCCTCCTACTGTCACAGAGTACGTAGTTACACCTACTGTCAGCCTCCTACTGTCACCGAGCTGGGCTCTTCCTGGCAAATAACAAAGGGGGGGCTTGTTCCATTCCTGTAAGCAATCAAACAGCCCTTTAAACCCACACAGACAGGAGGGGCCGAGCTACAGGGGGGAAACTGAACTCACAGGCTGTGATAAAAAGGAGCGCAGAGAGGACTTTTACTGCAGTAATCTAGTAATGGATTCACCCTCCAGCCGTCAGAACCGGCTGGATGGGGAATCGCAATGTCACCGTTTGACGCAGTTGTCCGTTTGTGATTCTAGTAAAGATGCGGTCAGGGTGCAAGAAAATAACTGAATGAATCAGTAATACTTCTGTTAAAGGACATTCCAGCAAGAGAACTGCCTCCTACGATTTTCTATCGTATGCGTTCCGTTCTGTTGTGTCGGAGAAGAAACGGGCCCATCGGGTCTTCAAAACCCACGTCGCTGTCCCTCAACTAGGGTGGGCGGCCAATGGAAAACGACCTCTCCGGAGGTAGCAGACTTCTGACTTCAGAGAGAATTTCCCGTAGTCTAACAACTTTATACACACAGGATTGTTCACCAACATTTGAGACCCAAATGAAACCGTTTCACTGAATATAGTGATGTTACTAACCCGTAAAACATGACAAGCAGAACAGGTGTATCATGACATTAATCATGAGTACTAGCATACCTACAGACCCACAATTAACTTAACAACCTACACCTGTTCCAACCCTGCTTTAGACCCCTACTTACAGTGAAGAAAAACACTGCGTAGTTCACCAGCTACCCAGTAGAGACACAACAATTAAAGTACATATAGATTCACCATGCTGGGGAGTGACAAACTTAAATAAGACCGAGCAAATGTTACAATGACATAAAACGGGAAGTTCTCAACCCTGCTATGAGGATCTGTGGAAAGGCTCCAAACCAAAAATAAAATGTACATATTCTGTTGCTCAAATTATGGGAAATTACACATTCAAGTGTAAAACATTTAGACATGAATGAACTGACGTGTGTGTGTGTGTGTGTGTGTGTGTGTGTGTGTGTGTGTGTGTGTGTGTGTGTGTGTGTGTGTGTGTGTGTGTGTGTGTGTGTGTGTGTGTGTGTGTGTGTGTGTGTGTGTGTGTGCAGGACATGGACCACATGCGGAGGGCGGAGGCCATGCTGCAGCAGGCCGACCGTCTGGGCTGCCGGCAGTTCGTCACCCCCAGTGACGTCGTCAACGGCAACAGCAAGCTCAACCTCGCCTTCGTAGCCAACCTGTTCAACAAGCATCCGTCACTCACCAGGCCAGCCAACCAGGAGTGGACCCTGGAGTGTAGGGACACACACACACACACACACCTACACACAGACACACAGACACCTACACACACATACAGACACACACAAACACACAGAGAGAAAAACAGACGTACACAGACAGACAGACAGACAGTTTGAGTGACGAGCAGTAGAGCAGCTCATAAGCCAGCTCCTTTGAGTTGAACATTATGCATCGCTTGTTTTGACTATTGTATTCAAAACAAGGAGATGCTGCATTTCTCCCCCAGCTGCCCAGCAGCTGGTTCAGGTATGGAGTGCACGCAAGAACAACCACAATGTTCAAGGAACGAGCACACAAGGAGCAGGATTTAACGGCAGCCACTTAATCCGTTCACTGGGCGGAATGACCCGGCAGCATTTCCCTTCACCCACCTAAACGCAGCCCTCTGCTTACTGCAAGTTGACCTGCACCATCATTAGGGAGTTCCTATAAGGGTGCAAACTATTCAAATTGTACTTCTCCTGACCTAAACTTTGTTTGTCCCATTACAACGCTAGTGCATTGCGTTTACATTATCCATTAGCAATACGTGATTGACCGACAAACATTTCCCACTCATTTGAACTCTCTCCCTGACTCCCTATTTCTCCCTATTTCTGACGGGAAATAGGGAGAAGAAATGTGATCCGAATCACAGACTATTGTCTGCTTATTTTCTTAATTTTCTTAATATATATTTTTTCTCCCGTCCTTTCCCTCTCTGTACTAAACACACTTCACCCCCCAATCATACCCCCCCCCCTCCCCCCACTCTACCTCCCCCCTACTCTCCCCCCCAGGTGAGACACGAGAGGAGAGGACATTCTGCAACTGGATGAATTCTCTGGGAGTCACACCTCACGTCCACCATATCTACGGGTCAGTCAGTCTCCCTCTGTCTCTCTATGTCTCTCTATGACTCTCTGTCTGTCTGTCTGTCTGTCTGTCTGTCTGTCTGTCTGTCTGTCTGTCTGTCTGTCTGTCTGTCTGTCTGTCTGTCTGTCTGTCTGTCTGTCTGTCTGTCTGTCTGTCTGTCTGTCTGTCTGTCTGTCTGTCTGTCTGTCTGTCTCTCTCTTGATGTCAGTCTCTATGTCTGTCGGTCTCTCTCTCTCTCTGTACCTCTCTCTCTTTTTCTCTGTCTCTGTCTCTGTCTGTCTCTCTCCTTCCCTTTCTCTCTCTCACTTGGTGTGTTGTCCAATGTCTCTCTCTCTTTGTGTTCAGTGACCTGATGGACGCCCTGGTCATCCTCCAGCTGTATGAGAAGATCAAGGTGGAGGTGGACTGGGACCACAGAGTCAATAGGCCCCCGTACCCCAAGATAGGAGCCATCATGAAGAAGGTAGCAGTGGTCCTGAACTCACAGGGCAAATATCAACCATATATCTAATACATTATCATACATATATTGATGATAATGTGCTTCACAAAGAGAAGAGGCCCACGAGCCAATCCTAAAACCAGCCAATAAAACACATGGTATCTGGTGTGTGTGTTTGTGTGTGTGTGTGTGTGTCTGTGTGTCCAGCTGGAGAATTGTAATTACGCAGTGGAGTTGGGAAAGTCCTCGGCTGGCTTCTCCCTGGTCGGTATCGGAGGTCAGGACCTGAATGAAGGAAACCCAACCCTGACCCTGGCCCTGGTCTGGCAGTTAATGAGGAGGTGACGACCTGCATGCCGCCACACAGCCACAGCAAGCACCTGTTTGGTTGGAATTGGATTTTGTCAATTTTTGCGTTGAAAATGCATCCTGCGGCGAACCCTACGTTACTTTAAAAAAATAACTGCTGTAATGTAATAATTGGATGTTTATGTATGGGGTGGGTGGGCCGGTCAACAGGTGCGTGAAACAATTCCATCCTTGGGAGTGTGTGTGACTCAGTGGAGTCACTAGGGGACACTGTTGCGCTGTTTCAGCTTTCTCTCCCAGAGCACTTCAGTGGTTTCAGCACCAGGTGTGACCCCTGACCCCTGCGGAGGCTCAGCGGTGTAACGTCTCCGGGGTTGACCTCCAGGTGTGACCCCTGAGGGGGGGGGGGGGGTTCAGCGGTGTAACGTCTGCGGCTGCACCACCAGGTACACTCTGAACGTGCTGGAGGACCTCGGAGACGGAGAAGCGGCCGGAGATGAACTGATCGTCAATTGGGTGAACAAGACGCTGAAGAACGCCGGGAAGACCACGTCCCTGCGCAGCTTCAAGGTCGGCCCTCGGTTCAGCTCTGCACTTCAGTTCTGTGCACAGTTCTCTGGTTCAGCTCTGCACTTCAGTTCTGTGCACAGTTCTCTGGTTCAATTCTGCGGTTCAGTTCTGCAAATCAGACTTTTAAACACATCATTCAAAGTTATTACTTTAAAACTCGATTTTCTTCCATCAGTTAGTTGTAACTACTTTTGTTTTGCTGGTGACATTGTAATAGGTACTAGTACGTATTTATTCAATGTTAGTGACTGGCTCAATTGTTACTTATCTGATCATTGTATTCTAGGGGACTTTGGTTTCGTCTCCAACTTTTAAATGATATCAACGAATACTTATAAAACAAATAATGTAAGGATCTTAGGTTGAATATAACATCTAATGTTGATGTGTGTCTACCATCCTGTCCGTCTAGGACAAGAGCATCAGCGACAGCAGTCCAGTTCTGGATCTGATCGACTCCATTCAGCCCAACAGTGTGAACTTTGACCTGGTTAAAACGGGCAGCCTCGCAGACGAGGACAAGCTGAGCAACGCTAAGTAAGGCCCCGATAGGACTCTATGCCTGACAGCGTGCTAGCTAGAGTTACACCGCGGCAACCGCATTGTTCAACGCTTCAGAAATGTATTTTTATTCTGTCGAGTGTTCTCACCGCACGCGCGGTGGTTTATAGGAACTATTGCGTACGACACACCGCAGAGGTGTGTGTGTGTGCGTGTGTGTCGCACGCACGCTCCCCGGGACCAACCTAGGTCGAGACCCACTTGTTTCCGTGGTTCGTCGGTTTCACGGAGGCGCTCGGCCCGGCTCGGCTCAGTCTTAACCCGGTCCGACCCAGGTCACTCTGTTAAGTCCCTTCACAACAGTTGCTTTAATACGAATTCAGACCTGACCCCCGTTAGCGGGATCAAGATCTCTCTTGGTCAACACGAAACAATGATGTATCTTTTGCCTTGGGATTAACAAAACCTCTTTTACATACATTTTATATTATATACTATCATATAAAGAGCTCCGGGAGTCGCAAACGGCAACAATCACTTTCTCCTCCATGCTGCAGTTCACCCCGGACTGCACCGCACTGAGTTGGCCGGTTGAACGCTGATTGGCTGTTACGTTACACATGTCACACAGTGGCCAGGCTGTTGAACGCCGATTGGCTGTCATCACGCGAATGTCGCGTCAAAGTTTAAATATCTTTAAAGATTGATAGATTGCAGGGAACATAGGACCCTTTTCCCAGAAAAGGGTCCTATATTCCCCGCTTTTCCCAAAAAGGGTCCTATGCACCCCGGTATGTATGGCTACAGGGGAACATAGGACCCTTTTTGGGAAAAAGGGGAACATAGGACCTTTTTTTTTTTAAAAAAGGGTCCTATGTTCCCCGAGCGGGGAACATAGAACCCGGGGAACATAGGACCCGGGGAACTTAGGGATGACCCCCTTAATTCCATGCTTGGTAGACAAATGCTTTAGCATGTTGCTGGTGTTTGCACCCTTACACGAAATGATAGCATTGCACTGATTACAAACGGCAGAATTTTCATTGCGTTTGGTGAAATGGAGCCAGACTTGCGATCGCTTCCTACTCTCCACGATGCTGCCCTTGTTGTTCGAAGGTTGTCGGATCTCGCAGGGCCGTCGCAAAACTTTTGCGTAAACCGGAAAACGTGGTGCGGCATCGTTAAGAGGAATCGATAACGTTGGAGGCGTACGATTCCGATGGAATTGGTTAGTTGGAACCGGTTCTGAGTAGGAACCGGTTCTCGATTCCCACCCCTAGTCACAATCAACCATTGCCTGTACTATGCGCCACTTTACCGTGAGGGGGATCAGCTGGGAGAGCGCGTCGTTCGGCTTTGCCTGGGTCGAGGAGTCGACGGGGAAAAGGACTCGAACGATTGAGTTAACCTACTACAAATGTAGTCGGGTCGATTTATTTTTAGGTCCAATAAACACAATAACTTTTACAACCGAGTATAGATTTGAAAAGGACAGACAATAAAAGAAGAGGATAGATGTAAGATGGGACAAGATTAAATAAAGTAGATTTTAACCAAACTATACTAAATCTAAGAGGGGATCCTAATCAAGCCTTTCCCGATGAAGGGTAGGCAGCGCTGAGGGGGGGGGGGGGGGGGTGAAACCTAACTAAGGCTAAAGCGGATTCCTTCTCAAACCACACCAACACTTTCCGACTCGGTCGGGGAAGGGGTTCTCCGAGGACCAATACTAAAAAGAAAGGAGTCTGAACCGAGCGCGGCGGTATCAGAGTCCTTAAGATTATTATTATTATAAGTTATCACATGCCGAGTGTTCTCATATCATGGGGTCTAAAGGGACACGCGTTCTTTGTATTCCTCTAATGTTTCTCCACGAGGAGATATGTTTAAGCATTCAATTTACTACATAAAAAGGGTATATTATTGCAGCATTCTTCGAAGAAAATAGTCCAATCCCGGATTGGGTAACTATGAAGTTACCCAAGTCGGTATGGTAACTATGAAGCTTAAGGGAGGGAATTGTATCTAACGCGTGGAGAGGAAAATACCGTGATCTACTTCAAGCCCCCGGGCTTAGGCCCGGTGGCTCTCCACCGTCTACCTATTGATCTCTGGCCTCTTCACTTCGAATCACCCGCTAGAGGGCGTCAAGTGGGCGTGGCCTATGCCGTGGGCGTGGCCGGGGTGACGTAATGGCTCCGCCCCTGTCTAAAGGTGCTGCTATCTGTGGCTAAAGTAGTTATTGCAGCTTAAGTGTTCGATCCTGCTTCCTAGTGGCTATGTGAGGGTAATGCAGCTTGTGTGTTTGAATCTGCTTCCTAGAGGCTATGTGGAGGCAGCTTATGTTCTTAAAATACGTAACAATATAAAGTAAACGGTTGGCTCGATGATAAGACATTTTAAGGCACACAAGAAGATATAAAGTAAGCAATTCACTTTATCATAAGATATATAAGGCACACATATATATGTACGGTGACCTTGTTGGCAGCATGGTGTCACAGCATGATTCTGGAGTGATTCTGGAACGGCTAGGTGCATCAATATAGTGAGTCCTATCGGGACACACGTCAATTCAGATAAAACTTTCGTAATATCTAAAAATTTGAATGATTAGATATATTTCAGTTATAAGATATATAAATGACTTGAAATTGCGTCACCTTGCTGTCGTACATTATTTTCCAATAACGGTATGTGGTTTATTAATAAACATCGTGGTTTATCCCTGATATAGTTCTTTGAATAAATAGCTTTATTTAAAATGATAACATTAATAGCTTTTTCTGAAAAGCTACTAATACAATACATCTGCATGTTTTATATTAATTGCCTGTACTTCCTATTCCAAAATGTAAATTCCTTACCAAACTGATTGCGTGTCCTCCCCCTCCCCCTCCCCCACCCCTCTTCCACTGACATCATCACAAGGTACGCGGTTTCCATGGCGAGGAAGATTGGCGCCCGAGTGTACGCCCTCCCAGAGGACCTGGTGGAGGTGAACCCCAAGATGGTGATGACCATGTTCGCCTGCCTGATGGGGAGGGGCATGAAGAGGGCGTAATAGACACTCATACACCCACACAGACACACAAAGACACACACACACACACACACGCACACACACCCCGATTGTTTTGTCCTTGGGGGGGGGGGGGCTGGTTATGCAGAGCGGGTGGGGTGGGGGTGGGGGGGGGGGGGGGGCTTCTCAGCGTCCACCCAGCGTTCATAGATCCAGCTCTCCACCGACTCCACTCCTCTCTGACCACATGACACATTTGAATCAATCCTCAGTAGACCCTTCACAGAGGCGTTGGCGTCAGACAAACCCACTAACCATGGGTCGGCTCCGTTTTATGCACCAAGCGCCCACGCTTGCGGAGATTAGTCTACTACGTCACTAACTAGTCTCCAACGTTTGATCAGGAGACGGGCAGGGCTATCGCAGTCGTTACTTCACAGTCTTAGCATCGAGCGCTCGCTTCCAATTTAAAAACGAACGTGTGGTTCGATTATACATCTTGGGACTGTTTCAGTGTCACTCGTTGAAGAGCAACTCATGTACTACTTCTGATAAGAGCTGGGTCTGTAAAAGGCGACAGCTTGGCATGTTATATTTGGCGCCACACTTTATGCTGCCTCAAGCTCAGAAATCCATAGCAATAGCATAATCTGCGGAGGGTCGTATCTCAGGCTGACCATGATTTGGGGAGAGGGATGCGCTGACGTTTTATCTATGGGGAGGTCACCACCGGCTTTCACTTCTCCACGCCTCACTTCCTGAAGTCTCCACCAGCCCACATACAGCATGTCGGTGTTGCCTCTATGGTCCTCATGTCCCATGAAGACCATGAGTCAGCCCAATCCTACAGAATGTATCTCTGGGTTACGGGAGCATTTAATGGAGCCAAGCCATGGATTAACGTGCGCATAACACCTGTGGCCTAAGCCAGTTTCCAGACTGGAGCTATTCTGACCAAAGCTGAGATGATACGATTGTACAGGTTTTTATTTTCAACTTGACACATTTTTCTTTTCTTTTTTTATGTACAAACACATTCAATTAATAACCTTGAAAACAACACACAAAAAAACACTGTTACATCTGCTTTTTAATGATTTCCAAAGAGCTTTTGTATGAATCCAGCCAGATAAGTAGTGTTGCCTTAAACTGTGTTTAAAATGTCATCATCACCATCTTTAATTAACCGATCAGAATTCTTCTGTAATCAGGGAACATCTTTTTTTGTTTTCATTCATTGCAAACTGCAATAATTAACATTAGCACTTTCAGAATACCATTAATTTGCTGCCAAAACATGTGGCCAATCAGCATTCTCAACTGTTCATTATGATTTGACTATTGAGTCTTATTCTTTGTGGGTTCCAATTACAAAAATGGGATTTTACTAATACCAAGTCTAAACTTGAGTTAATAAATGTCTTGCAACTGGAGATGTATCAATAGACATGTTAAGAAATATAATACAGATGTAAAAACGCAGTTCTGTGTGACGTCTTTTTTTTTATTGTGTATGTGTGTGTGTGTGTGTCTGTGCTGACAGGCAATTTGCATCGCATTATTTCTAGGTTTGAAAATAAAGTGAGGAGTGGGTGGAATGCGGCAGAAAAACACTTATCTTCAAGACATACTTATGCAAAATCACCATGAGACACACACACTGCAGTCTGCATTGAGGCCACTTCAAAAGGGGTCCTTGAATTCAGATGAGCTCGCTATCACAAAAGGAGCATGTTGTTTAAAGCGAGTGCAGATGTGTGCTACACACACACACACACACACATACACACACACATACACGTACACACAAACACACAATTCCCAATTAAAAACGTGTGTGAGCCGAGTGCCCTGTGATCCTTTTAGCGGATCCATTTGCAGACCCTTTCATGCGACGCTCCCTCCAGCATTGGGCTCCTCCATGTCCTCTCCAGTGTGCTGTGGTCCTCGCAACACCAGCGCCCATCGCTGACCCACCGTCGGAGAGCTGTTGGACGTCTAGTCGTCGATCCACGAGGGACACGTGGCGTTAACAGGTTTCCCTGATGGGTGAATGAAACTGAGATTAGATGAGCTGAACTAAACGGGTTGGGTTGAGGTGAACTGGAACAGTGATCAGGTTTGTGGATTCAGACTTTTGTCTGTGTGTTTCATCCTGTCCGCTTGTCTCTCCATCTCCTGTATGGTTTGCGTGACAGTAGAGGATAACAGCTCGATGCTACAGCGCCACTTGGTCCCTGTAGGGATGTTTGAGTATGTTTCACACAGTATCTTGTGCATCCAACTTTTTCGTCATAGACTAGTGGGTGAGAAATTGAGTGTGTGTGTGTTTTTGTGTGTTTGTGTTCATCCAATGTATTATAACTGGTACCAAAAGGGGGAGCTGTGAATGATCTTTATTCATATCTGCATATCCACACGATGAATCACCACCAAATGGCTTGCTATTCTATCGTAGCCTATTTGGTATCTCTCACCTTTTGCATCATGCTGATACTTAATATAATATGCATATGCATAATACGCATGCTGTTAAGGACAGAGATAACCTCATATCCAACATTTTTGTATCCTGGTACACCCCACTTTCAGTCTGCTTTGATTATATATGGAGTTTTTTGAGAGAAATATTCTGTGTGTGTGTTTTTGCGTGTGTGTGAGAGTGTGCTTGTATGTGTGTCTGTTGGTGCGTCTTTGTGTGCGTGTTTGAGTGTGTGTGGGTTTATGTGTGTGTGTCGAGCGTATGTGTATTTCTGTGTGTGCATGTGTATGTATGTGTGTGTGTGTGTGTGTGTGTGTGTGTGTATGTATGTATGTATGTATGTACGTGTGTGTGTGTGTGGGGGTGGATGTATGTGTGTGTGTATGTATGTGTGTGTGTGGGTGTTTGCGCGTGTGTTCGTGTGCGTGTGTTTGTTTGTGTGTGTGTGTGTGTGTGTGTGTGTGTGTGTGTGTGTGTGTGTGTGCAGTATGCATGGTCAGGTGGTGGCTTCACAGCGGCTCTCTGTGAAGACCTGGACGGATGAGGAGAGCGACCGAGCAGACAGCCTTCAGAGCAGGTAGCAGACGCTCACCACAGACGTGTGTGTGTCTCTCTGTGCTGTCACATAGGAACACACAACGCTCTTGTTTTTCCTTCATTGTATCCTCTAATGTCAGTATGTTTCTCTTTATTTATTCCACAGCATTCGATACCATTGCAATAATGAATCCTGATCGGTCGATAACATTCCAAGGATTTGCTTTTTTTGTCGTAATAGTAGCTTTAAATCAATGCTTGACAATTCCAACTTTAAAAACAACAGTCAAACACAACTAGAGACTACCTGTTTCCGTGACAATGTGAAAACAAAATGCTCAAATCCATGGAGTAATATTTACTTAATGAAGTCGAACACTGATATATATATATAAATATATATATTGGTGCTATCAGTTAAACGCGTTATTAACGGCGTTAACGCAAACCAATTTTAACGGCGTTAATTTTTGTATCGCACCATTAACGCAATTCTTTTTTTCTTTTTTTTTTTGTCTCAAAACAAAGAAGCAGTAGCCTGACTGCTATGTTCAAGGCAGTATGTTTGTATGTTCATCGTTTAATTGCACTATAGGCTTTTTTTTTGTATCGTCCTGTTTTGATCATTATATGCCAATGTTATCAATAAAAAAACATTTGCACAAGGCAAGCCGATGCACTTCTCCATGTTGATAAGAGCATTAAAATGAGAAAAATTAATGGGACAAAGAAATCAATCACAATAAAAAAATTAATCGTGAGTTAACTATGACATTAATGCGATTAATCGCGAATAAATATTTGAATCGCTTGACAGCACTAATATATATATATATATATACTGTAAATGTTATAGATGAAAGTAACTCAAACAAATCATTGTGTATGTGTTGTGTATCTGGTTGTGTTTTTTTGTGTATCCTGTTGTGTGTTTGGTTTTATGTCTGGTTGTGTATCTGGTTGTGTGTCTGGTTGTGCGTCTGGCTGTGCGTCCGGCTGTGCGTGTGGTTGTGTGTCTGGTTGTGTGTCTGGTTGTGTTTCTGGGTGTGTGTCTTGTTGTGTGTCTGGCGGTGCGTGTGATTATGCGTGTGGTTGTGTAGGGGCCAGTCGATGTGTGACGACACCTGCTCAGAGCTCCAGAGGATGGCAGCCAATGACAGAAGAGATCATAACTCCCCGAGCTCCTTCCACGGCCAGGGGGCGCTCTCCAGGTACACCAGGGGGCTCTCTCCAGGTACACCAGGGCTCTCTCCAGGTACACCAGGGGGCTCTCTCCAGGTACACCAGGGGGCGCTCTCCAGGTACACCAGGGGGCTCTTCAGGTACCGGGGGGGGGGGTCTTGTGGGACTTGGTGTGGGGGCTGACTTGCGTGTGTGTGTGTGTGTGTGTGTGTGTGTGTGTGTGTGTGTGTGTGCAGGATCGTGAACATGGTGATGACGCTACGAGAGTGGGCCCACAAGAGTCTGGTGGAGGAGGTGGAGCGACCTGACTCCTTCCTGGAGCGCTTCAGGGGCCCCGCCCCCAACGACATACAGGCCCCGCCCAGCAGGTTTAGCCACACCCACGCAGACTCGGACGCCGACGCCGAGGGCCGTCGTATGAGACGCATGTAGGGAGTCATCAGAGTCTATGCACGGGGCACCCCCAGTCATTTTGTCTAGATAAATATTCGGGAAAAAATATGTTTTAGAGATCAGAATGACTTATGGGCAACCAAACTGAATCATGTCATCATATTTTTTATTCGCTTAAGTGCTAATGACGGCGGATGCTTGTGGTGTGATCTGATTGGTTGATTCATATCCTATTGTTTTGTGTAGTATGATTTATTACGTCTTTTTTAGCAACCGCTATAAACAATCTAGCCCCCCCATAGCTCCCGCAAACATAATTCTTTGGCGTCGCTGCTAGTACGGACGCGCACATCTGTCCACCGGCTGGCTGTCGCTGCTCCCGTTGACCCCTGCTCTCCCCCGCAGGAAGAGGAGGTGCAAAGTCTTTGTGTTGTCGCCCTCTGATGACGCGTACTACCACTGGCTGATTGTGATTGGTGCTGCTGTTCTTTACAACTGGAGCCTTCTGGTCGCCAGGTCAATAGCACTTCTAATATTACCAATTCTATTATTAAAGGGACACTGATATGTAGTTACATAGGACGGGTAAGCTTCATGGAGGCTTCCATGTTCTTCCGGTCTATGAACGGCCGAGAGGGACAAAAAGCACTACGTGGTACAGGAAATGCAAACGCGTTTTCACCCTGAGCCAGCGTGAATGATGACTGAAATAATTCACTATCTTGCTCGAGGAGTAATTACTCATACATCATTAGCTTACACTAATGATTCAATGCAGTTTGAAATTTGTTTGAAATAACGAACCTCATCCTCACTGGAATGACTCGATGAGGTAGTATTGGATGTCATGACACAGCTTCTTGGCACATACTGCCCACCGTAGTTTTTGAACAAGCGAGCACTATTAGTTTGAATGCAATATACAATTGTACCACTAGATGGGAGTAATTTTTACGCAGTGTCCCTTTAAGTATTAACCCTCACTCTTTCATTCAGTACACTAACTGCTAATTTTACTATGCATTCTGTTACAGGTAGCCATTTTTTTTCAAATAACCAAAACAATGAATTGTAAAAACACATATGATCAAGAGAGTAAAATAAATGTAATTCTCACACTTCCCAAACAAGGTTATCACAAAACATTTGTTAACACATAATCATTCATTCTTATGTTGTCGTTGTCGTGCGTTTGCAGAGCTTGTTTTAACGAGCTTCAGACCAACAACGTGCTGGTGTGGCCGGTCCTGGACTATCTGTGTGACAGCCTCTACATCCTGGACACGGTTGTCCGGCTCCGCACAGGTCATAGGTCACGCAGCTACACGCAATAGACACACAACAGACACACAACTGTTTCCATTGAGTTCAATACCGGGGGTTTGCATGCTAATGATGGAAGGTAATATCCATCAATCCAAGCAGCTGGGGGGGAAGCCTTTACACACACACACACACACACACACACACACACACACACACACACACACACACACACACACACACACACACACACACACACACACACACACACACACACACACACACACATTAAGCACACACACACACACACACACATTAAGCACACACACATTAAGCACACACATTAAGCACTAAGCACAGAAACTAAGTACACTGAGCAAATTAAACACACACACTAAACACACACACACACACACACACACACACACACACACACACACACACACACACACACACACACACACACACACATCTATTACCCATAACCCTGTAAACCTCCAGCCAGATCCCAGCTCCCCCTTGCGTCCCCGTCCCCCCCCACCCCCCAGGCTTCCTGGACCAGGGCCTGATGGTGAAGGACGTGCGGCGCCTGCGGGAGAGCTACGTCAGCACGGTGCAGTTCAAGCTGGACGTGTGCTCCGTGCTGCCCACCGACCTGCTGTACCTGGCCGCCGGGCCCTCCTACACCCCCCTGCTGCGCTTCAACCGCCTGCTGCGCCTGCCGCGCCTCTTCGAGCTGTTTGAGCGCACGGAGACGCGCACGGGCTGCCCCAACGCCTTCCGCATCTGGAAGCTGGTGCTCTACATCCTGGTCATCATCCACTGGAACGCCTGCGTCTACTACAGCTTCTCCAAGCTGCTGGGCCTGGGCTCCGACTCCTGGGTGTACCCCAACGCCTCCGACCCCGAGTTCGGCTCGCTGACGAGGAGCTACATCTACTGCCTGTACTGGTCCACGCTGACGCTGACCACCATCGGGGAGACGCCGCCCCCCGTCCGCGACGAGGAGTACCTCTTCTTGGTGTTTGACTTCCTGGTGAGTACGTGGCGGTGTTTTTTGTCCGATTGCGTCGCACCTTGACTTTGAAACAAGGAAGGTGTCCTTGTTTGTCGTAGGGGGGTCGTTGCGTCAAAGGAGGTATTAAATGGTAAATGGAATGACGGTATAGAGCGTTTTTAAGACCTGTGGCCATGCAAAAGCGCTGACCAATTAGTGGCTCACACTGACCCGAACCCTCCACAGTCTGGTTATGGCAAAACGGCGCCATTCAAACGGCACATCGCAGCGACGAGGTCATCCCTATGTTCCCCAGGTCCTATGTCCCCCGGGTGCAAAGGGTTAGGGTCAGGTTTAGGGTTATGGTTAAGGTTAGGATTAAGCTGAGGGTTAACCCTAAACCTAACCCCAATCACAAGCGAGTCAAAGGTGAAAAAGGGGGTACTTGCCCCTACCATCCTACGAAAAATATGATTTGCTCCTATGATCCCCGGTCACATACAAAGCGGGGAACATAGGACCCGGGGAACATAGGACTCGGGGAACATAGATACGCTCCCGCAGCGACTATTAATTTTGTCTCCGATTCACGTACCTTGCTCTGGGACACCTCAACCATTGGCTAGGAGGAGCCAAAATAAAATAATAAATCATCAAATGAAATATCTCTCTAATAGCTCAATTGTTTTCAAGGTTGGTGTGCTCATCTTTGCGTCCATTGTGGGCAACGTGGGAGCGATGATCTCCAACATGAACGCAACAAGAGCCACCTTCCAGAGCCGCGTGGACGCACTCAAACACTACATGCACTTCAGACACGTCAGCAAAGACTTGGAGCAGCGGGTCATTCGCTGGTTTGACTACCTATGGACCAATCAGAAGACAGTAGACGAACAGGAAGTGCTGAAGAGCCTGCCCAATAAGCTGAGAGCGGAGATTGCCATCAACGTTCACCTCGAGACGCTGAAGAAGGTGAGGACCTCCGCCCCATAATGATTGCACGCTCGATCTTTCAAAATCGATTTGCTGCAGGACAAGGTGAGAAAGTGTGCATTTGTGTGCAGGTACGCATATTCCAGGACTGCGAGGCTGGCCTTCTTGTGGAGCTGGTGTTAAAGCTTCGACCGCAAGTCTTTAGCCCTGGAGACTACATCTGTAGGAAGGTAAGAACATGTTCACTGAAGGTAGTATGCAGAGCTGTTGACCGTTACCATTACTTTTTGCATCGCCATTATTAATAGCCGAATCTGGCTAACATAGTAGTCCTAGAGATTCAGATGACTCTGTGAAGCACGCAAGTATATTAATAGTATGGTATACTCAGTGCGTTGAAAGTATTGGGAAGACATTTTGCCCGACCTCCTCCCTGCGTGCTAGGGCGACGTGGGTAAGGAGATGTACATCATCAAAGACGGGCACCTGGCGGTGGTGGGGGAGGACGGGGGCACCCAGCTCGCCGTCCTCACCGCCGGGAGCTGCTTCGGAGAGATCAGCATCCTGAACATCAGCGGGAGCAAGATGGGGAACCGGCGCACCGCGAACATCCGCAGCCTGGGCTACTCGGACCTCTTCTGCCTCTCCAAGCAAGACCTGATGGACGTGCTGCAGGAGTTCCCGCATGCCAGAGCACAGCTGGAGCAAAGGGGGCGGGACATCCTGCAGAAGGAGGGGCTTCTGGAGGAAGTGAACATCTCGGCCGGGGAGGAGGTGGAGGAGAAGGTGGAGAGGCTGGAGTCCAGTCTGGACCGCTTGCAGGTAGACACATGTTGAAATGAATGCAACGCATTTGTGTAAGATAGCAGACTTGCTTTGTTTGCAGGGACTACGTGAAGGATTTTTAGCTGAAAAACAATGCTTTAAATTGACAATATAAGAACAGGTTTTAATTTAACTTCAATAATTAAACCTTCGCTGCCTTTCCCTGTTGCTGAGAACAGCCTCTGGGCCGACCTCTATTCGATTTGAACTGGGATGGTTTTGCTGGGGAAAGGGAGGGAGGTGACGTCTAAGCGCGGATGATGCAGTTCAGGAGCTTTTGATTCTTATACAAAGTCCCTTTAATTCATGTGCAGGTTTGCTTCTTATTATAACATAAACAATATTGTGTACTATAGATAATTGTTATAATTATATTGTTCTCCTGTTCAGACCTGTTTGGCCCGCCTCCAGAGTGAATTCAACTCCTCCCAGCTACGACTCAAAAAGCGAATCACGGTCCTTGAGCACAGCATTGCCACGGCAACCACCGGCAGCGGCTTCCTCTCGGAGGCCGACGACAGCATCCCCGGAGGCGACGAGAATCGCAGTGAAATCAACATCCAGCTTTAGAAGACGGATGGTTGCTGTGGAAACAACTCTGGTCTTGATCATCTTTTATCTGACATTTAGCTAAACTTTTTTGCAACTTTACTGCTTGCTAAAGTCCCCCATGCCCCATGTGTCATCCCATCTGGTCCTTTGTCCATGCAACGTAAGGTTGGACTGCTGAGGATGTGGGGGTGTTCACTGTCATTTTCAGACCTCCGTTTAACTGCTAAATGTTCCATATTCCAGGCGAGACTTTCCAGATAGAAGAACAGAACTTCAAGTTAAAAGTCAAGTGTTCTTTTAGAGTAGAAGTAG
This sequence comes from Gadus macrocephalus, assembly GCF_031168955.1. NCBI lineage: Eukaryota > Metazoa > Chordata > Actinopteri > Gadiformes > Gadidae > Gadus > Gadus macrocephalus. Next base: position 4,110,504 of record NC_082391.1, on the reverse strand, counting down.
GCCTAGGAGGCACTCTGTTACCACCATTCAAGCTCATTCATTTGCAGTGAAGATGTGGGAATACTCAGCAGGAAACACCGGGCAGGCAGATAGTAGGTTCAGAAATAGGCAAGGCAAGGCAAGGCAACTTTATTTATATAGCCCTTTTCATACACAAGGCAGACTCAAAGTGCTTCACATATAAACATTGTCATACAATAAAATAAAATAATAGATAAGTAAAAGAAACCATATGTTTACTCTGGGGATTATTAACAGATTGGATCTTAGTGGTCTAGAAGGCTTATGTAGTGGAAGCATATCAGTTAAATATTTTGGGCCTATACCATGTAGGGATTTATAGGTTAGCAACATGATTTTAAAATCAATTCTCTGACCTACAGCAAGCCAATGTAACGACTTCAGAATTGGTGTAATATGTTCAAATTTGTCTTTGTTAGAACTCAAGCAGCAGCATTCTGAACAAGCTGAAGCTTCCTCAGAGTTTGTTTTGGGAGACCTGTAAGGAGACCATTACAGTAATCAAGCTTACTAGTGATAAAGGCATGTACAAGTTTTTGTAAGACTTCGGTGGACATGAGCCCTCGAAGTCTTGCTAAATTTTTAAGGTGATATTATGCCGATTTTGTAACTGATTTGATGTGACTGTCAATGTAAATCAGAATCCATGATAACCCCTAGATTTCTGGCTTTGATTTAGGTTTTCAGGGACAGAGAGTGAAGGTGTTGGGTTACTTTAAGCCTTTCTGTTTTAGCACCAAATACAATTATCTCTGTTTTATCCTCATTTAGCTGAAGGAAATTTCGGCACATCCAGTCTTTCACTTGATCAATGCACTGGCACAGCAGATCTATGGGCCGATAGTCATTTGGTGATAGCGATACATAGATTTGCGTGTCATCAGCATAGCAATGATGGTCAATATTGTTATTTTGTATGATTTGCCCTAGTGGGAAACCTCTTTTTCCAGATCTACATGCATCAAAAAAGTTATAGTTGGGAGGAGCTGTCTCTATCAGAACGGTTGCACTGTTATTTTGTTCCAGCCATGTTTCAGTTAAAAACATAAAATCCAGTTTAGAAGTGGTAATAAAATCATTAACTAAAAATGATTTGTTATTAAGAGACCTCACATTAAGTAGAGCCATCCTGATGGTGTTGCTGATGGGCTTTAAGGTTGTTTTTGGTTTGGAGGCAATAGATATGAGATTTGTGAGGTTAGCAGTGTGTCTAAGTTTCCCTTTGTTTACTCTGTTAGTGGTTACAGCATGAATGCAAACGTTGCCATGTTTTGACATAGGCAACCTTGGGTTCAGCAGATGATGTGAAACTTCCTTTATACCGTGTCTACGGCAGAACCCTTTTTTGTCTCAGTAATACTCAGGACTACTGTCAGTGCAGGGGGGGGGGGGGGTTATCAGCCTGTGGCCATGACCTGGCGATGCTATCATTGACACAGATGCAACTTTGATGCCAACATATTCCAGTTTCTTAAATTCAGCTGGAAAATCGCAAAGGGAGGAGTCATTGGGGCTGGAGTTGTTGTTGTGGCTATGGGAGAGATGAGGCTGGGGGTCATCGTCGATGGGGGAGTGCAGAGGAGGGGGGTGGCCGTTCCTCGCCAAGCCAGCATCAGCGATGGGGGAAGGCACGGTGTCGATGGCGTCGGGCGGGCTGTTGTCTCTCTTCAAGGTCTGTGGGCTGTCTGCTATCTGTGTGTCAGATAGTGGCAGAGTAGATGTGTTTGGCGGAGGCTGTAGTCTCGCTTCTTCTCAACCTGTGCTCTGACTGTGGCCGGTGCGTCAGGCCATGGAGATTTGTGGGAAAGCGAGAAGAGAAGATTGTCCCTTAACAGTTTTGAGCCTAAATACACTTCACTAGTGTTGCATGAGTTAGAAAAAAATACTGCTCTGTAATCTGTAATGTTATGCTATTTCTTTTTTTATGCGTCATTTAGATAGCTTTAGGTCTTTGTCTGATTGTCTTGTTGATGAATGTCCATTTTGAAATAAATGATTGGTTTACCATAACAGTTAATGGTAGTAGTAGTAGTAGACTACTACTACTACTACCATTAACTGTTATGGTAAACCGATCGTACTAACAGTTCCTATGATTATCAGCATGCTGTGTTGTAACTAGTCAAGTCACTTTTATTTATATAGCACATTTAAAAACAACAGGAGTTGACCCAAAGCGCTTTACATTTGCAGAAGTCAGGGTTGGGCAGGACAGTTGTTGAAAGGGGCCCAGGGATACACAGGTCTTGACTAAAAAAAGAAATGCATAAAATAAGTAGAAAATAAGTAGAAAGAAAGCAATAAAAAATAGTAAGAACAAGGTTTATGGTGTTAAGGGTTGTTAAAAGCAAGAGTGAAAAGGTATGTCTTTAAATTAGACTTAAAACAAGCAAGGGTGGTAGAGGACTTGATGTGGGGTGGAAGGGGATTCCAAAGGTTTGGCCCAGCAACAGGGAATGCCCGGTCACCTTTCGTTTTAAGGCGTGTACGGGGGACGGATAGGAGCTGTTTTGTGGATGACCGGGTAACTAGTAACTTATTCTACCACTAAAGGCTCTAAAAGGTGTGCATTAGTGTGTGCCAGCATGTGTGTGTGTGGAATAATTAATTACCCTTTGGTAATTTGTGTGAGTTGTAACCGTGGTTACAAGCGACTTGGGACCAAAGTCCAACAAGACAAGACTTACTTGCCAGGAAGTGCTTTTTTGGCAGTCACACACTCAGGGACGCTCAAACGCTCAGGTAAGGCTAACACTCTTGTTTCAGGTTCCCTCCGCGCTCTCTCTCTCTCTCTCTCTCTCTCTCTCTCTCTCTCTCTCTCTCTCTCTCTCTCTCTCTCTCTCTCTCTCTCTCTCTCTCTCTCTCTCTCTCTCTCTCTCTCTCTCTCTCTCTCTCTCTCTCTCTCTCTCTCTCTCTCTCTCTCTCTCTCTCTCTCTCTCTCTCTCTCCTTCTCCGCTCTGCCGACTTTCTGCTGAGTTTGTATTTCCTAAGCCTTTCTCAGTCTCTTTGTCTCCTGTTTTCCACCTGCTTTTATCTCAGTGTTCTTTTCTGCTCTTTTTTCACTTGATGTCCCTTTCCTCTGTGTCGCTCTCCTTACATATTCATCCGTTGGACTAGGTTTCATAATGACTTGCTGTGGCTTGTAGATTATCAATTCTATCGTGTATCTCGGTTTATGTTCCAGGTCATTTGAGTAATGTCACAGTCTGCCAAAATGAACGCTATCTGTTCAGCTATCTCACCGAAAGTGAACTGAACAATGAGAGTGTTGTTCTCATTGTTTACTCTGTAGTCGGCTTATCACAGTTCTTTTATCGACATGTATCTTCCAATGAATGTTTTCTATACAGGTCATTGTCAGTGACAGGCTTGTGGTCACACACAGCGCTAGCGGGTGTGTGTGTGCGTGTGCGTGTGTGTGTGTGTTTGGACAGGGATGGAGCATGCTGTTCTTCTGCTATGCCTGACTCTGGCTGGTGTGGCACCTGCCTCTGCTGCTCAACCGGTACGGCTTTGAAAGTCTTTCACGCAAAGGTGGTTCAAGGGCATTTACATGGTGAATCACTATTTAACAAACGATAAAGACACAGCACATCAAGATTCACCGCGGCATAATTCTCCAACCTGTTGGCTGGCAAACGTGATCTCTCTCACGTCTCACGTCTTGATTACAAACTACTTGATTCTTGATCCACGGGGCCACGGTTAGAAAGGGATTGCCAGGGAACTATTAGACCCACAGCACTTTCCGATGATCCCCGTAACAGAATCCCAGGAATGGACCAATTGACCAGCCACCAGCCGTCACTGCAGCACACATCGCTCATTCTCTGCGATGTTTTATCACTCAGACGCAGCGATGCACTCAGTAAACCCCTAGAGTCCCGACTCTTGTTTACTGTTGCTGTGTGTTTTATGTCTGCTGTATATAGTCCATGTATTCTCTCCCAACGTGCGTCTTTCCCTTATTGATGCAGGTCCTGTCTGTCCACAAGGTTTATTATTTGATATAATGTATTTTGATGTATTTCCTGTCCAGGAAACTAGCATTTCCAGTTCACTCTGAAACATTAACATCATTTGTTTTAATGTATTCTGCCCATAACAAATAAACCAATGAATAATAAATAGTCCAAACTTGTAGTAGTTTTCACAACATTACAACTGTAGCAGTTGTAAAAAGGAAAGAAGACGTTGTTGTGCTTTAGTTTGAAACACAGATCGGGATCTAAGAAAAAAAAAGAATCCATATAGTGACATTTAGAACTCACTTCCACCTAGAACTCAGAATGCACTCTTCACTGTTTACTCTTCACCGCCTACCAAGATATACTAGGAAGGACTTTTATTGTGTAATTGTGTAAAATGTTCCACTGCTGATCTCGGATTGGCATGTGGTGTCTGTGTTTCTGTGTGCGTGTGTGTGCGTGCGTGTGTGTGTTGGTCACGTAGGCCGAATGGATAGGGAGCCTTCTGCTGGCCGTGCAGAAGCGCCCCTGGCTCCTGGGGGTCTATGTCTTTGTCGTCGGCCTGCCCGCCATCCTCTTCATCAGCTTCATGTGGCCTGACGTGGTGCGTGCACAACGGTACCATTCAACCTCAAATATAACAGTATAGTCCAGAGTCAAACGTCTCATTGAGTGTGTGTGTGTTTGTGTGTGCACACGTGTGTGTGTGTGTGTGTGTGTGTGACCTATGCGTGTGTGCGTGTGTGTGTGTGTGTGTGTGTGTGTGTGTGTGTGTGTGTGTGTGTGTGTGTGTGTGTGTGTGTGTGTGTGTGTGTGTGTGTGTGTGTGTGTGTGTGTGTGTGTGTGTGTGGTTCCAGAGGTTTGGACCACCAAATCAAGATTACTACTATAAGAAGTCAGACGACGAGCAACCAGACGACCCTGAGGCGTCAGAGGTCAAACCAACGCTGGGGACGGACGGTAAACAAAGCACGTCCATGTTATCAGTATCATGCTGTAGTGTTGACTTGTGTTGTGGGACTGAACAGAGGGCTATGTTGGGTGTCTGGCGCCCATCCGTGATAGAATATCTTTATTGTCATTGTAACGTAAAGTACAACGAAATTAAGTGCAGTCCTTGTTTCAGTGCAAAAACATCACAATGTCTGTCTGCTTAATGACTACACTTGTTACGTTGTTTGTGTAGAGAGGGTCGACAGAGCTCTGACTAAGAGGAAGTAGACCAGCAGCCAAAACCCCTCAGTAATCTCAAGGTGAGTAAATAATGATATTAATAAAAACTTTTATGTAGTCATTCAAGTGCATGTTCATCCCCCTTCAAATCTAGATACAAATATTGGAAATATGAATTTGTGGTGTTCCCAGGGGCCGGGAAGACGAGGAATATGAAGCAGATGAAAGCGATGATGATGCTCTCGGAGTGTCAGTTCTCTCTGTACTTACAATGTGAACCTGTTAGTATTCACCAGTATCACTGTCAATATAAAGATGTTACACAAGTCCTTTTGTTTAAGTCATATTCTTTCGAGGAGGTAACATACGCTATCTCCAATTATGATCAATTTACAAATCGCTCCTTATTAATTTAATTATATTATATATGTATTATATATATTGCTTAGACCTTAGAGCATTGGGGGTTCCTGATGATAATAAGCGCCTAATGATAATCAGACCCTGTGCCGGAACAATCCATTCTTCTCCTGGATGCCCTGATGCAGAAAATACTCCTAACACACGTCACTATGGCAACGTGCCACAAATACATCTCCATGACAATTATCAAACATCGGCCAATCAGCAGCCTTGTGACAGTCTCCATTAATAATCAAATTCCTCCAGTCCTCCTTACAAAAAGAGAAGGGACACGCGGTTTTGGAAAAGCTTAATTGCCAATTAATTGAAATTTTGATGGTGGTGATGGAAATGGAATTCAGTCAATTGAAGTCTTTGCATGTAGAAAATTTAGACATATCACATTTAATGTCATCATAAAGACATTTAATTTGTGTGGATGTTGGCTGGTTTAAGCAGCCTCACCTAGCTAGAGTCAGACTGATTGGACTCTGGGGATGGGTGAACCAGCCATCTCCACACACACTCTGGGAGATCCATAAACATATCCATAAACATATCTCACAGTCATGTCTCATAGTCATGTCTATAGTCAATCAACCTCTGGATAATACGTTTTCCATTACCACCATCCAGGTCCTTGTATGGAGTAAAAGTCCCCTTGATTGATTGTGGCAGCAACCTAGGGGGCATAGCGTGTATATTTAAGATTTGGATTAATCGTTCTGGTCATTGCAACATTTATTTGAGTGCTGTGTATTTTAATGTTTTGCGTCTATAACCTTCACCTATCATTCCTGATAGCCAGCTTGTTAGAATGAAATTAAGCATTAACTTCAAATCCATTATAATCGATAATGCTGAAATGTTTCCTGAATCCCTTGCTCCAATGATATGTTCACAGACATGTGAGTGATGTGTTTACCAGAAGCAACCGTTGGTACCTGGGTCAGTAGTTTGGCTGAAAGAATGGAAAGTCTGTCCACAGCTGGCATTTGGAGGATGAGGGAGGGAACAGCAGACTGATACGAGGGAATGTAATGTTTTTGCAATAACACATTTATAAATGTCCATGTTCTGTTGTAATGCAAAGCACATCCTCCCATCACTGGTTCAGAACCACTCCCCTGAACCAGCTCCCCCCAGTTCTGATTTATAGCCGTGAACAATCCGGTATTCCTTCAGTTCGCCTGCTACTTCGTAGAGAGGAACACCTTCATCTCAGAACATTGCTTCTCCCTGGAACAAAGACTCCAAAGAGGAATAAATGGACTTATACACTGCATTTACACAAAATACGTCAAGGAGGATTGACTGAACAGAAACTTTGAGTTTACTCATTAGAATTGCATAGTTTCAACAGGAAAACCCACAGGCGCTCTTATTTGTACTGGTGCACTGTTGTACTTCTGGGACTCTCAGGAGACACGGGATGGCAGGCCGGACATGCCTCATCGTAGGAGTGATGCTGATGGCAGCTGCAGCCCCAGCTCTGGCTGTAAGTATTGCTTTGGATGACATTTTCCCTCATTATTTGATTTGTTTTATGCATAGTATTTATGTATTGCTCCAACAAGGCAATGCAATCTGACACTCACAACTGCATTGAGGTCGTATTATTCACGATTGAATGCCTCATCAGCTACCAGGAAAAATTGATCTTCAATTTATTTTTATGTATATATGTAAAATAGACTATAATTTTTGTGTGTCTGTTCATGTGTGTGTGTGTGTGTGTGTGTGTGTGTGTGTGTGTGTGTGTGTGCGCGTAGCAAGATCCAGCCAGTTGTGCCGAGGAGCTGCTCCTGCTTCAGGCGCGGGAGAGGTACCTGAAGTACCGAGTGCAGAAACAGGAGGATCTCCTGAACAGGCTGCAGTTGCTGTGCCCAAAGGACCCCCCTCACAGAGGTTAGGGGATCCTGCTGCATCCTTAACCCCGACCAAACCCTTTACCGCAGTGTACTTTTTACAGTGGGATTTGTACGTATTGTGATGAGCAACGAAACAACCTGTTACATGTCCGTGATATTTAATGGCGTTACGGAACAGCCCTAACCCTACACATAACGCACTCTTTCGCCGTAACGTCTAACCATAACCACACACTGTAGGGACATGCTTTTCCATAACGTTGTGACATATTAAAGGTTGGGTACGGAATTCGCTTTTTTGGCAATTTTTGCAAAATTACTTTAAATCCTTATCATAACCCGCTTACAGCCACCGAGTTAGAAGTACTGACATGAAAATTAAACAAGTCAATCATCTGTGGAACGGGCAGGGCTCGAAAAACTCCAGCCAATCATTTGGATTGCCACCTCGTTGCATTGGACAGTAAGTACGTCAATCAAACGGTCGTACTGCACTCCCCCTCCCCCGCGCCCCGCGCGCGACCCCTTCGTGCAGTACTCGTGACCCAGAGCTCGTGACCCAGAGCAAGCTCCTGTTTGTTGTTATCCTGCGGTAGCTACTGGAACTAGTTAATCCACATTTGGACCTAGCAGTAGAAGACAATTTCCATGGCAGACAAGACGCCACCATCCCCACCACCACCACCACCGCCAGCAAAGAGAAGGAAGACTCTTTTTCAGAGAGTAATTGATAATAAAAACGCTGAAAGAGAAAAACTGAAATCAAGAATAATCCTAGGCGCTGCTTTCAAACGTCTGCGGCAACTGAAGGACGAGAAGGGTCTAAAAACCGATGCTTATGTGGCGGTTGACCTAGTTTCAGAGTTTATACCGTTTATACTCGGTAATACCGGTGTTGAGACGAGTGTATTACTCGGTGTGAACATTTCCACACCGCGGCAACCCTAGTGAAAACCAGGACTTCCAATACAATTATATGAAACAAACATACATTTTCTAAAAATAGTAATTATTTATGTGACCGTTTAATGTTTATAACATCTGGTGCAACCATAGCCGCGAGAACGTATTCTCAGCAGGGGGTGCTGGAAAAAAACAACTCAGCCTGCACTAGACTCGCAACTCGTTACATTGATAAAAAAGATATATAGCAGCGCAGCTCAATTACACCAGTGAATGCGCGCACAGTTGAAAATCGATCGTTGTGTTCACTTCCTTCACACCATGGTTCACATCCAGCTGCTCACAGAACAAGTTTAGCGCACCACCGCTACCCTCACACTTTTTCATATAACCTTTTTTCAGCACTAGGTCAGACTCGCTTTGCCACGGGCCGAAACAGTGCGGAGCGACCACAGCCAGAGCGAACACAGCGGGGCAGAGGAGTGTCAGGAATAGAGTGGCGAAGTCACGCCCTTTCCGGTAGGGCTCATGGGACCTATGAGATCGAAAAATATGAATGGGTGTCAATGGAGAGAAAATAATTATTTTCTGGTCCCGGTCTTTATATGCCCTGGATTACACATATGTTGTTTGTGGATTTAAAGGATAATTTTTCATGCAAAGAGTTCGACCGTTTATTGTGCAATTGTTCAGATGAAGGCTGTAGAGAAAACACAACGACTACACGGCTCGTATGTGACGTCACGCTCCCTGCGACTGGCGTGGAGAAGACCGACAATCTTCCCATCGGCATAACTGAAACTCTGCACGTGCCCCGATTTATAATGGTTTTCACCTCTTTCGATGCTTTTATCCTCCCCTTGGAAAAAGCGGTGAAGTGGGGCAGAGAGATCGCCATCTCTGTGCCGAGTTCCAAGGGCGGGTGTGGTGACGTATATCATATGCGTCGAGAGGAGCGAAGAGCTGTAGTTCACAAAGCGGCCTCACATAAAACCTAAAATTATCAAACTTCTTCACGAACATTTTTAGTTTTCTTTGCATGAAAAATTATCATTTAAATCCACAAACAACAGATGTGTAATCCAGGGCATATAAAGACTGGGACCAGAAAATAATTATTTTCTCTCCATTGACACCCATTCATATTTTTCGATCTCATAGGTCCCATGAGCCCTACCGGAAGGGGCGTGACTTCGCCACTCTATAGTCTTTGGTGTAGGCCTACACATCAGTACGGCCTATTTGCACTACTGTTTAGTGGCAATGCAGTGTTTTATTCTATCCCTTTTTATTTTCGTGTATTATTTCAATGAATACAATTTATTTATTCATAAAAACAAGATCTGGTCTTCAAATCTTTTTTCCAAATATAGGTCGTCTTACAATGGGGTTTGTGTTTATATTCGGACCAATACGGTACAGCGGGCGCTCACATCCTGGTGCATAATGTGACGCTTCAGAACCTAAAATCCCGTTTCTCCCCGTTGACACGACAACACGTAACCGGCGTTTTCAGAAATCTCCACTTTGGCCGGAGTTTTTAGAAATGATCGTTTTCTGTGATAAGACAGGGCCTCGGACAGGGGGTGTTGCAGCACCCCCAGCACCCCTACTTCCCGCGGTAGCCTACTGGGTGCAACTTACAGCTGAATGTAGTGCCATGTTGTTAAACGAAAACCTACGCTAGCCTGGCTCGCTCTCGCGCATCTCTGTTCGCGCTCGTGCATGATTGCGCGTCCAGGTACTTGGAATGGGTGGAGTCAGATTCAGCGTTGAAGGAGAGGGGGTAGGACCATTTGAGTTGTGTGTTTTCAAAATCTGCTGGCGTTTCGCAAATCGCATACCCAACCTTTAAGTAAATGCTAGTACATGCCGCTACATTGCGTACCCAGCACCTACTTTTATCGTCACACTGTAACAGGACAATGTAATGCGAAGTGCAACCCATGTTTTAGTGTAACTACAAAACAATTAAGTAATTAATTAAATTAATTAAAAACCCACACCATAAGAAAGAGTGCCTGCCCACTGTGTCTGATGAGAAGCTTTCACCCGTCAGATTAAACAATTGGTAAGTTCTGTAAGTAAAAGATGCAACCTCCTCTCTTTGCGTCCTGCTCCAGATTGCGCAGATGTGTTCACCTCTGGTTCCAAATCCAGCGGTCTCTACGAAATCCGGCCATTGGGCAGCCCGGCGCCGGTGCAAGCCTATACTGTGACATGAGTGACGGGGGGGGATGGACGGTCGTACAGAGACGGATCGACGGCTCGGAGCTCTTCAACAGGTGCAGTTCTACGTCTGAGTGAGGGCTCATGACGTGGTGTGATTGAGAGGCGACTCACGCCGACGGGCGTGAGTCTGAGGAGTGAACGTGGAGAGGCTGCGTGTTCTTTTCTGAGGATCTGCTGATCACAGTGTGGTGAAGAAGCGATGCTGCCACCTTGGGTACAATCATGTACTCTGCATGCATGTTTTTCTTCCCCAGTGTGTGGGGAAACAGCTGATAGTAGGCGTCGACACACCTTACACCAACTCGTCTTCTGACCCACTTCTTTCTCTCCTGAGTCCTGATAGACAGTGCTCAAGCAACCACATACATGACAAATGTATGGCATTTAGGTGCATTTCAATTGGTTGGATGAGGCTTGGATTTCAGTGTCGGGTTAAATTGTTTGGTAAGCCTAATTAAGGCCCCGTCCACACGAAGCCGATTTCATGGCGAAACCGCAAAGGTCTTGTACGGTTCGGCCTTCCGTCCACACGAAGCCGGTGAATCCGCTGACCGAAACCGCAAACTTCTGAAACCACCCTCGGAGGTGGTTTCAAATCTACCCGGTTTCGTTTTTGATTCGTGTGGACGCCTGAAACCGACTGAAACCGTAAACCATGACGTCATTGCCCCACCCCTCGACCCTCTAGCCAATGACTGTTAAGCCCGCGGAGTCTCAGAACTCACAACAACAAGGATTTCTGTAGCAGAAGCAGCGCTCCTTATGGGCCTGGAATGTGTACTACAGCGTTTCTACAGATCTACCCGGTTTCGCTTGGCTTCGTCTTTACGGAGATACTGCGAAACCGGATAGATCGAAACCGTAACGGTTTCGCCTGTTTCGGCTTCGTGTGGACGGGGCCTCAGGTTCATTGAGGCCCCGTCCACACGAAGCCGATTTCATGGCGAAACCGCAAAGGTCTTGTACGGTTCGGCCTTCCGTCCACACGAAGCCGGAACTCTGTAATAGGCGCAGGAAGCCGGGGGAGACGCTGCGGGCCCTGGCCAACGATATCGAGAGCCTGTCTCGGCGAGCATACGCCCACATGCCGCCAGCCGTGCAGAGCGAACTCGCTCGGGATCAGTTTTAAATATAACGTCAGATTTCTGTACCTTGAACTTGTTCCGCCCATTTGCTGTTCTACAAAGTTTCACTGGTATTAGTAGATGGTTAACAAACTATTAACAACTGATCTGTAAAGTGTGAGTTACGTATTAGTTATTAGCTTATGTATGTTACTGGGACGTTATTCTAAAGTTGCAACTATTCCTCATTTACTTACAGTTAATAAATGAGGAATAGTTGCAACTTTAGAATAACGTCCCAATAACATGCATAAACTAATAACTGATACTGAACAAGTCATTAGTAAGTAATTCACTAATAGCTTGTTCATGATCTATTACTAATTTATACGGTATAGTTATAAATCATTGACATGCTGTTAACAAGTCATTTATAACTCATTAACTAACAGTTTATTAATGATCTATTAACTATCTACAAGGATGATTATAAATCCTTAACAAACACTTAACAAGTCATTAATAACTCATTAATTAACAGTTTACTTATGATCTATTAACTGGTTATAACGGATAGTTATAAAGTGTTGCCGAATTTGTTTTACATACACAGAGTAGCCAGACATTGGTTCACAAACTTCACGATCGGCAGCTTGAGCTGTTCCTGGCCTTCATGGCTTGCTTTGTGAAGGCCGAACACATTACTCAGGTAATTAACTCCTCCTCACACCCACTCTACCTACTTTAGTATATATTATTGATTTTATCCCTATTTTTACTGTTGTCTGTGCTATCAGTTGAGTGTTTCCTTTCTTGTTAAGCAACCTGGGGTCTTTTGAAAGGCACTTAAGGTATTACTCCAATTAATTACTTCCCTTACATAGCTGTCTCCCAGTGCTCTGAGGGAGATGGTCCTGGAGGATCATATGCTGCTGCCCTCCAAGGAGGTCTATGTGGGACAGGAGGCTGACATGTTCAGGAGCCAGAATCCCAATCATGCTGTAAATACCCCGCATCACCTGCATCACCTTTTTTCTCAATAGTTTTTGAGACTTAAAATAATGGTCAGTTTTTGGTGTTTTGTGTCAGCTGTTGGTGCCATTCCTAGCAGACGTCAGGAAAGCCTACATCACCACTGCAGCATACCTCCAGAAGAAGCTCCCCTTGGCCAGTCCGACTCTTACAGCCCTGTTTGCTCTGGACCCTCTTCTGAGAGGCCACTCACAGGCAACCATCCAGTTGAAGAGGTAAGAATAACATTTTTTTTTTTTTTGCCATATTACCAGGTACTTTTGGATTTTTGTTTCCTCATGTCCTTAAACTGATTTCAAATTCTCAACCATTTCTTGGCAGGCTGAGTGGTATGCTGCGGCACCTATTGCCAGCAGACCAGGACATCCAGAGAGAACTTGTGCAGTTCAATGTTGACCTGACCATCCCCAGTTTCAAGGAGGGAGAGTGCATTGTTGAGTGGTGGGGTCATGTCTTTGACAAGCCAGATAAGTACCCCTCCCTGAGTGCGATGGTTAAATGTTGCCTCTCCATCTTTCACGGACCCAGGGTTGAGTCTTCTTTTAGTTGGATGAATGATGTAATTGACCAAAGGAGTGGCAACATGAATGTACCAACATTTAATGCAATCCAGACGGTCAAGTACACCCTGCAGTCCAGGGGGAAGACAGCCATGCAGCTCTACAGAATGGAGGATGTGAAGTTCGGGGAGGTGGACAGAACACTATGCAAGAACATCAACTCTGCAGCAGCCACATACAAACGCCAGTAGAAGATGAATCAGGAAGAAAAGCAGCAACAACAGAGCAAGTATGGCTCCCAAGCATCTGGCAGTGCTCAGCAGGCCAAGAAACAGTCTGCTGAAGAAGAGAAAAGGGCGAGGCTGAGACATGTGGCCAAACAGCGAAAGCGGGCCTTGGAGACACTGGTGGTCCAGGCAAAGAAGAAAAAATGAGATCTGGTTCTGAGAGTATTGACAAGTGTTTAATTTTTGTGTTATGTATTGTGTGTTTTTGCCAATAAAAAATATGGAATATTCAAATTTTTCTACCAGGGGAGGACCCCCCGGACCCCCCAAGAGGGATAATATCCTTCTCACCTTTTTCACCCCTGACCCGTTTTCATGCCTGTAATATATATAGTACTACTACATGGAATCAACTTGTCAGACGCATTCCTTCCTTCTTCACTTTAATCGTATCATTATAAAAGATTTTGTTCTCACGTATTTAGAATTCAACAATGTTGTTTGAATCATCACAAAACAGAACTACTGTACATATGAGACATTTTGAGCCAGTGAGTCAGTGAGAAAGACTGCCTTGGTTGCCTAGTTTGGCTCATCCTGAGACACTCATGCAGCTTCTTATAGGTCATGGAGCAACGTGCCCTTGTTCTGATGGCATTCATATGAGAAAAGCTAGACTCAAACGTATCGGTTGAGCCAAACATTGTCAGAATAAGTGATGCCAGTTCCTGATTGTGGGGTACTGATACTGGCTAGTATCACCGGCTACACACAGAAACCTGATTTGCATGCAACTATGTTTCTCCTTTATTTTATTTATTTTTTGCATGCAACCTCTTGCGGGCCAGAAAAAAATTAAGAGGGGCCACATTTGGCCCACGGGCCGCTAGTTGAATAGGCCTGTAAGACCTTAGAGCATTGGGGCTTCCTGATGATAATAAGCGCCTAATGATAATCAGACCCTGTGCCGGAACAATCAATTCTTCTCCTGGATGCCCTGATGCAGAAAATACTCCTAACACACGTCACTATGGCAACGTGCCACAAATACATCTCCATGACAATTATCAAACATCGGCCAATCAGCAGCCTTGTGACAGTCTCCATTAATAATCAAATTCCTCCAGTCCTCCTTACAAAAAGAGAAGGGACACGCGGTTTTGGAAAAGCTTAATTGCCAATTAATTGAAATTTTGATGGTGGTGATGGAAATGGAATTCAGTCAATTGAAGTCTTTGCAGGTAGAAAGTTTAGATATATCACATTTAATGTCATCATAAAGACATTTAATTTGTGTGGATGTTGGCTGGTTTAAGCAGCCTCACCTAGCTAGAGTCAGACTGATTGGACTCTGGGGATGGGTGAACCAGCCATCTCCACACACACTCTGGGAGATCTCCTGCATTGCAGCATGGAGGGCCATAAACATATCTCATAGTCATGTCTCATAGTCATGTCAATCAACCTCTGGATAATACGTTTTCCATTACCACCATCCAGGTCCTTGTGGAGTAAAAGTCACCTTGATTGATTGTGGCAGCAACCTAGGGGGCATAGCGTGTATATTTAAGATTTGGATTAATCGTTCTGGTCATTGCAACATTTATTTGAGTGCTGTGTATTTTAATGTTTTGCGTCTATAACCTTCACCTATCATTCCTGATAGCCAGCTTGTTAGAATGAAATTAAGCATTAACTTCAAATCCATTATAATCGATAATGCTGAAATGTTTCCTGAATCCCTTGCTCCAATGATATGTTCACAGACATGTGAGTGATGTGTTTACCAGAAGCAACCGTTGGTACCTGGGTCAGTAGTTTGGCTGAAGGAATGGAAAGTCTGTCCACAGCTGGCATTTGGAGGAGGAGGGAGGGAACAGTAGACTGATGCGAGGGAATGTAATGTTTTTGCAATAACACCAAATAAAGGATTTTTGTGGTGTAGAGCAATATTTGCTGGAACGCCCGATGAATTAACAATTATTTTTACGTCCAGACCATCCTCACTTACCCTAAGATGTTTGAACTTATAACGTCTTGAGAGCAATAATATTCCATCCATTCCTTGAGCAAGGCACACTTTTTATTGTTGCACACTCACACACAAAACATCTCCGTGTTTGAGTAGAAGAGCAAGGGGAATGGACAGTGAAGACACGCTCTCTATCTTTCCCTTCTGTTCTGTTGTAATGCATAGCACATCCTCCCATCACTGGTTCATAACCGCTCTCCTGAACCAGCTCCCCCCAGTTCTGATTTATAGCCGTGAACAATCCGGTATTCCTTCAGTTCGCCTGCTACCTCGTAGAGAGGAACACCTTCATCTCAGAACATTGCTTCTCCCTGGAACAAAGACACCAAGGAGGATTAAATGGACTTATACACTGCATTTACACAAAATACGTCAAGGAGGATTGACTGAACAGAAACTTTGAGTTTACTCATTAGAATTGCATAGTTTCAACAGGAAAACCCACAGGCGCTCTTATTTGTACTGGTGCACTGTTGTACTTCTGGGACTCTCAGGAGACACGGGATGGCACTCCGGACATGCCTCATCGTAGGAGTGATGCTGATGGCAGCTGCAGCCCCAGCTCTGGCTGTAAGTATTGCTTTGGATGACATTTTCCCTCCTTATTTGATGTGTTTTATCTATAGTATTTATGTATTACTCCAACAAGGCAATGCAATCTGACACTCACGACTGCATTGAGGTCGGATTATTCACGATTGAATGCCTCATCAGCTACCAGGAAGAATTGATCTTCAATTGATTTGTATGAATATGTCGATTTATACATGCACACATTCTGTATCATTTTTGCATAAACTGCTAAATGGAATCAAATAAAAGAGTGTTATCCATCTCTTTTTAAGAATTATTAAATAGCTATCAAAATAAAATAGACTATCATTTTTGTGTGTCTTTTCATTTTGGTGAGTATGATCACGTGTGTGAGTACGTTTGCGTGTTTGTGTGTTTGTGAGCGTGTGTGTGTGTGTGTGTGTGTGTGTGTGTGTGTGTGTGTGTGTGTGTGTGTGTGTGTGTGTGAGTAGACTCCAGACAGTTGTGCCGAGGAGCTGGCCCTGCTTGAGGCACGGGAGCGGTTCCTGAAGAGCCGAGTGCAGAAACAGGAGGTTCTCCTGAACAGGCTGCAGCTGCTAAGCCGGCCCCAGACCCCCCACAAGGACCAGACCCCGGCACAGGGGGACCCGGCTGCTGGGGACCCCCCTCACAGAGGTTAGGGGATCCTGCTGCATTCTTAACCCCCGACCAAACCCTTTACCTCAGTGTACTTGTTACAGTGGGATTTGTACGTATTGTGATGAGCAACGAAACAACCTGTTACATGTCCGTGATATTTAATGGCGTTACGGAACAGCTCTGACCCTACGCGTAACGCCTCGTGCCCACTGCACCGTCAGTCAACGGACGTGGGAAGGCGTGGCTGACGGATGGGGGAGTAGTCTTTGCAGAGGCATACGTCAGCCAAGCCCAAGCATACGCGATCTGATTGGATGACGGAACCGTCGCTGCCGAAAAAGTTGAAAATTTTTCAACTTTCTGACGGTGGCGAACGCTCCAACTGAACGGACGGATCCACAATGCATTGCGCGTCGTGTGGGCACGGGGCGTTCGCCACCGTCACGCCTCGTGCCCACTGCACCGTCAGTCAACGGACGTGGGAAGGCGTGGCTGACGGATGGGGGAGTAGTCTTTGCAGAGGCAACCGTCAGCCAATCAAATCGCTTCGCCGGGTTCTTCCCGCTTCTTCCTGCTTGTTGCGAGGCAAGATGACCCGCTTTCCCGCTTTCCAGTATCGTCAGAGCCCGAGTCGCGTCACAGTGCTTAAATTTGCATACGCGATCTGATTGGATGACGGATCCGTCGCGGCCGAAAAAGTTGAACATTTTTCAACTTTTTGACGGTGGCGAACGCTCCAAGTCAACGGACGGATCCACAATGCATTGCGTGACCGTCCCCATTCAAAGTCAATGGGCAACGGACAACTGACGGAGGTAGTGGGCACGGGGCGTCAGAAAGTTTAAAAATGTTCAACTTTTTCGGCAGCGACGGTTCCGTCATCCAATCAGATCGCGTATGCAAATTTAAGCACTGTGACGCGACTCGGGCTCTGACGATACTGGAAAGCGGGTCATCTTGCCTCGCAACAAGCAGGAAGAAGCGGGAAGAACCCGGCGAAGCGATTTGATTGGCTGACGGATGCCTCTGCAAAGACTACTCCCCCATCCGTCAGCCACGCCTTCCCACGTCCGTTGACTGACGGTGCAGTGGGCACGTGGCGTACGCTCTTTCGCCGTAACGTCTAACCATAACCACACTGTAGAGACATCCTTTTCCATAACGTTGTGACATATTTAGTAAATGCTGATACATGCCGCTACATTGCGTATTACCCAGCACTTAAGTTTATCGTCACACAGTAACAGGACAATGTAATGCGAAGTGCAACCCATGTTTTAGTGTAACTAAAAACAATTAAGTAATTAATTAAATTACTTAAAAACCCACACCATAAGAAAGAGTGCCCACTGTGTCTGATGAGCAGCTTTCACCCGTCAGATTAAACAATCGGTAAGTTCTGTAAGTAAAAGATGCAACGTCCTCTCTTTGCGTCCTGCTCCAGACTGCGCCGATGTGTTCACCTCTGGTTCCAACTCCAGCGGTCTCTACCGCCTCCGGCCCCGGGGCAGCCTGGCGCCAGTGCAAGCCTACTGCGACATGAGTGACGGGGGGGGATGGACGGTCGTGCAGAGACGTTTCGACGGCTCGGAGCTCTTCAACAGGTGCAGTTCTACGTCTCATGAGAGCTCATGACGTGATGTGAGTGAGAGGAGCCGGCGGGCGTGAGGCTGAGGAGTGAACGTGGAGAGGCTGTGTGTTCTGTTCTGAGGATCGGCTGATCACAGTGCGGTGAAGAAGCAATTCTGCCATCTTGGGTACAATCATGTAGGCTCTGCATGCATGTATTTTTTTTTTTCCCAGTGTGTGGGGAAACAGCTGATAGTACGTTGACACACCTTACACCAACTCGTCTTCTGACCCACTTCTATCTCTCCTGAGTCCTGATAGACAGTGCTCAAGCAACCACATACATGACAAATGTATGGCATTTAGGCCTAGGTGCATTTCAATTGGTTGGATGAGGCTTGGATTTCAGTGTCGGGTTAAATTGTTTGGTAGGCCTAATTAAGGTTCATTGAGTTTAATTGTAAGAGCCGCCATCTTTGGGTTTATGAGGCAGAAACAAGGTTGGAAAAGTTGTGTCACTGTGTTGTAAATGCAATGCTGATCACATCAGTATTGCAAAGGTTTTTTTGGTAAAAAAGCAATTGCCGTTTCCAGTTGTGCTGAACCAAAACAACAGATCCGTCATTTTATAGTCGTTTCATGGTTATTTTCTGACAAAAAATGGGATTCATTTGGAAAAACAACTTTTTTGTTAGATTTGAGATTCTCAGTTCATCCGCCGTGCCAGTAGCACCGTATCTAATGCTCTGATGCCTCTGCTCTTTTGCTCTTGTCTTCAAACTATGCTTTCTTTAAATATCACAAAATGACAAGTTGAACCCGAGTTCAGGAGGAGGGTTACACATCAACAGGGAACTATTATCTCCTTTCAGCTCAGGACTTTTAATGAAGTGTAGACCTTCTGATGGGCTTGTGTCTGTTCTAAATGACAGCAGTACACTGATTCACCGCACAGCATCGCATTTAATGGATTTACAACCACTAGTTAACCAAATTACCCTATTTATCACAGGACTGGTGATACATTTAGAATCAAATGTATAAAATACATTAGTTTTGGTATTTTTGAACGTAGCTGGATTCTGGGACCAGGTACCGCTACCCAGTATTGAAGTCATGTAACATAACAGAAGCAACAACTCAAATGACTTCAATCGCATAGGATTAAAATGTTACTAAATGGTGCTTGTTTTTGTTATTTTGATCACTATGACGTTCACTTCCTCCGCCCCCCCCCCCCCTCAGGTCGTGGACTGAGTATAAGAATGGCTTTGGAGACAAGTCAGGGGCTGGAGAGTTCTGGTTTGGAAACGAAAACCTACATTACCTTACAGACCAAGGTATATTTATGTATATATATATATATATATATATATGTGTGTATATATATATATATGTGTGGATATATATGTGTATATATATGTATATATATCAACATTATGATGATTATGGATATTATTAATTATATTGTGTAAGTTGCTTTCGAGGATAATTGGTTTATTTTGTGTGAGTTCTGAGTGGTTTCCACTCAGACTATTGATTCTATTCTAACTATTGATTCTTGTGTTTCAGAAGGTATTTCTAATGGCTTGTTCTATGTGAAACAGGGAACTACTCTGTGAGGATCATCCTGGGAGACTTTGAGGGCAGCCAAAGCTACGCTGAGTACAATAACTTCAGACTGGGACCTGAGCAGGTGGGATGGATGGTGGATCAATGTGGAAGTGTTGTTTGAAACTATACAATATATACTTCAATATAACAGGGCATGTTGGCTCGGCACTCGGCAGTATATGTTTGGGCCGGTTTGTTTCAGCCAAAGCGAATAGATCATTGTATTGATTGTATTGTTCAAACTAAAAAGCCTTGTGGTTATGTCATGTGAGCAAAACTGATTACGTCACAAGTCAATTTAAAAACGTTACATTTCTTTGTTTTACTTGAGCTGTGATTGGCAACGACTGAAGAACGCACCTACACTCCATTATTAAACAAGAAACCTCCGTGGTGACAATTCAAAATGGCGGCGCTGTGGTCTGATGGTAGGACGTTGAACTGGTTAAAAGTACACCTGTGTCTCCGATGCCTCTATTGTGCTCATATGCATTTCCATGTAGGCTGCATTTAGACTTCGAACCAATGCTCTTCTGCAGAGCGACTACCGGCTGTCCTTCGGAGCCTACTCGGGCACGGCCGGAGACGCGCTGTCTGGCAACTACCAGGTGGGCGTGTCCGGTTGGGCCAGCCACCAGGGGGCGAAGTTCAGCACGTACGACCGGGACAACGACAACTACGCCGGGGGGAAGTGTGCCCAAGAGGACAAGGGAGGCTGGTGGTTCAATCGGTGAGGAGCTCAGGCCCGGGGCCACTTCCTGGCAAACCATTCAACAAATGAAGTTGTGTTTTTATGAGTTTTTATGAATTATGAGTCATGTTATGACTCATAATTACAGAGTCATAAAGTCCTGGTTTATAGACCCTGCCTGCAGCTCCCATTTCAGATAACTAGATCTGTTATATGATAGACGGAGGATAGATGTTCCAAATGAACACCAAACAGGCCCATCTAATCCTATTAGGTTAATGGCCATATTTCCCTTATAATGTGTGTCAAGTTCCCAATCGAGATTTGACCCCTTGTCCAACTCTTCCTCTATCCATCTTCCCTCAAGGTGCCATTCAGCCCATCTTAACGGACTCTACTACCCGAGTGGTCCCTACAGCGCTGTCACTGACGACGGCGTGGTATGGGTCACCTGGAGAGGCTGGTGGTATTCTCTCAAGACCACCGTCATGAAGCTGCGACCCGCTGACTTCAAAGAGGACCCCCTCTCCGACCTGAACTATGTGTAGCCCCGGCTGCTTCTGCTCAATGACCGGCTCGTGATGATTCTCTGTACACGCACACGTGCATAGCCTTTCACAGTACAACCTCATGGGCTTTGACGAACGACGGTGAACACTCGGGTCTGAGGAAGGCAGTAGCGTCGAGGAAGGAGGAGGAGGATGAAGGGCACACGTTTTGAGCCAACTGCATTTGCTTGTTGTTTAAAAAAGTCTTCCCGAGTGCAAACGCTGAAGGGGAACCTGATTAAGTTTAGTTAAGAACATTGTATCAGCAGGTCACACTATACTGAGCCAAGAATAATTCTGAAAATTGTAATAGTCATATTCCAGCCAAA
The DNA here is from genome assembly GCF_031168955.1 of Gadus macrocephalus. Lineage (NCBI taxonomy): Eukaryota > Metazoa > Chordata > Actinopteri > Gadiformes > Gadidae > Gadus > Gadus macrocephalus. The sequence continues at coordinate 4,089,155 of NC_082391.1, read as the reverse complement.
AAATAAATGCAACGACCAGTGCAAATAAAGCCAAGCTTTTCATATGCCACCTCTGATCATTCTTGTCGATTGCAGCACAGATTTATTTTCTCTCAATGTTCTCAAGGTTAACTTTTCATCTGTGCAGTGCAGGCAAAAGGATTGCATTGATAATGGGGTGTTCATCTCAATGTAACAAAATGACAATCTGTGCACACATAATCTATATCAATATATTGACAATACGTATTGTGGCAACCCGGTCCTTGTTGTTGCCGGGTTCCAGGTACAAACAACGCTTGGCAGTGAGGGTTTAGCCAATCACGGCATTTATTACAGACAACTTAAATGATGTAAGGTACTCGCGGTCCCTAGGGCCTCCGTGGACCTCTAGGGTAGGGCTGGCTCGGCCCGTGCTGTCTCGTCACTCGTCGGCCCTTTCCGTGTGCGCCCGAGTGCCTTTTAAAGCCTTTCCCTGGCTGTCCAGCCGGGTGTCTCCCATCCCGCTGATTGGGGTTCGGTTGATGCTCTCCGTCGCCGGCTGGTGGGTGACGGTGGTATCGGCCATCCCGGACCAACCCTCGGGCTGGTCCGGGCCGGGGTTTAAGTGGCGGGATGCCACAGTATACATTTGACAAATTTTCTAAAAACAAAAAATGGAAAACGAAACATGGTTTGAGCAAAAATGTTTGCTTGTCCAGCCGATGATATGTATCCTCTTTCCACCTAGAGGAGATGGACGCCCGGGTGGATAGCAATAAAACAACAGCCCTCAGCAGCAGATGACTGATATGGGACCCCCCGGCCCCCTGCCCTGTCCAGACCGCCGCCCAGGCTCTGTGAAGGAACACTATGTGGTCTGGAAGTGATAGAATAATATTAGAAGTTAAGGATCAGTTATCTTCCAGTACTTCAGATTATGGTCGTAAAATGTATCCTCCAATAATCCATAAAGCCCCAAATCCTTGAAGCAATCAGATACAGGGCTCAGCAGCTGGCAGTAACACATAACTTTAAATATGCTTTAGAAGAAGGAGAGGGCGAGCATGTGGAGGAGAGGAGGAAAACAAAGAGGAAGAAAGAAGGACTTGAACTGAGAAAAGGGTAGGAAACATAAAATGTGGGGAGGGAGGAAAAGAGAGGAGAGTGCTGGAGGAAGAGAGATGACGGTGGTGATAAACCAAACATAATCATTTCTTCAATCATCTAACTCTTGCTCCCTGCTGCTTCCAGGCTAAACGACAGATGGGAACACTTGATAATGGGCAGGATGGAACATGTGGCCTGCATTGGACAGATGAAATTGGAAAAAAAAGGAAGAAGAAGGGTGATAATTCTTAATAAATGATAACAAACCACCAATAACGTGTCCGTCCTAGTGTGTGTTGAGTGTGTATTTCGCTTTTCTGAAAGCATCTCACTGCCAAAGGAGAGCAGTCACTATCTCCCTCACTCCGAAGTTCCCATATGCAGCTCGTACACACTGGTTATAGTTCAGTATACATGGACAGATGTCTGCTGCTTACTATGAATAACAAAGATTATGGTTATTGCCATACACACTACTGACCTAAACGCACACAAACAGATCGGATCAGAACATGGAGGAGGGTTGGACTGCAAACACGGGACGAGGCTATTGCACACAACAAATTGCAAATATCTCTGGCAGTTTACTCGGGGGAGCAGAAGTGCCTTGTGAAGGTTGTCTTCCCCGGCAGGAAGACACAGACTGAGACATGCAACAGGGTCACCTGCACAGGTGCACAGACCTGTGCAAAGATAGCCCAGTCACAGTAGAGTCTGAACTTAATGTCGATTTATTCAGAACATGATGACACAAGACGTGGTCGCATCTTTATTATTCAAGTCCTTATTATTGAAATAACCCCGGCGTACAGTAACAGCATGAAAACAGTGTACAAATTATAGCCAAATAAGGGACTTGGAGGCTCCCTGAAGGTGAGATCGGGGTACTGAGCTCCACAGCCATTAAGGTTGATTAGGATGGGATGAGGATGCATTGTGCTGCAGAGTTAATTAGAATGCATTTTGTTTCATGAGCTTCTAATTTCAGACTGCAAGGCTAGGCAGCGGTGATTTCCGCGTCGGTAATAAATTATAATGTTCTATGTGCCACTTTGGGATTGCAGCGCTGTAGGCTCTGATGGAGAGTAAACTCGCAACGCTTTAGACGACAGGGAGGACTGCAGCGCGGCGAGCACTGACAACAGATGGTCACGCAGAGCCTCTGTCTGCTGTAATTGGGCTGTTATCCTTTCTTTCACTGGATTTGATCCCACACTAAAGATGGACAGTTCTGCCCATGCTACTACACAGAGACACACACACACACACACACACACACACACACACACACACAGACACACACACACACACACACACACACACACACACACACACACACACACACACACACACACACACACACACACACACACACACACACACACACTCACACACACACACACACACACACACACACACACACACACACACACACACACACACACACACACACACACACACACACACACACACACACACACAAACTCCTGTGCCCTAATTTACAAAAAAAAGAAGCATTATATTGTCAACAGTATCAGTATCACGGGCCTCTAAATATAATTAGGCAGGCTTGTTAACATGCTGAACTACGGCTTCTGGCCAGCAGATGGTAGTATGACTCTTTTAGAACTACTATCAACGCCTCCTTGTCGGATGTGCTTCGCTTCTCGGATTCCCACTCGAATTCAACACATCCATGCTAATTCCTTTTGCTTAATTTCTTTCCAGGAATTATCGAATCCTCAAGGTATGTCATTTCAAAGTACACTGAAAATCTTGTGGGCAAACATTTGGCACGCAAACAATAGCCGCGTTTACATGGACACATCTGTTCCGCATAGATTTCTATGCGGAACAGAAAATGATCATGTATACGCCTCATTATACAATTATACAATTATCTGTTCGGCATAGATTCTATGCCGAATAGAAGAGGTGGTGTTGTCCGTTTTAATCGCCATGTATACACTTATTCCGAATAGATTGGTGTTTAACTTAGAGCAGCCGCAGTAGTTCGCCATTGGTCCACTGAGCTCCGTCGGTACTTTTAAGCACACCGAACTTCACCACTGTCAAGGAGAGTGGATTTATTGCCTGATTCACGTCTTTGTTATCACTCCGTAAAAGTAGTCTGGTAAGCGTGTCCGGTTGCTTAGCGACGGGACATGGGTGTTTATTAATGACGTGTCCGCCCGCGTCCGAAATAACTGTCAATGAGTAGGCTACTACTAGTACTTTTACAGGCTGAACGTTAAAATACTTCTTAACTTAGAGAGATGGCATCTGCAGTAGTGCGCAATTGGACCTTCGAGGATTCCTGGTCACTAAATTCCCGTAAGACCACTCTCTCCCACCAGTCTTGGCTGCGGACTCGCATCCAAATTCCTCTTGTTTGCGGCGGAGCTTAGGGTAAATATAAAGATCTGACGAGAAATTGACGTTCCTGCGCTGTCCTGCTCCTTCCTCGTTTCCACATACGTACATTCTCGTATGCGATCCAACCGTCTCCGACCGAAAGTCCATTCATTCCTATGTGATTCTCCGTAATGTCCGTTTTTCCTCAGTTTTTCCTCCCCTCCGTAAAATTTCTGTCCGGTATGTCCGTAATATACGTTCAAAAAATTTAACTTTCGCCGTCGTTTTACGGAGATACCGTATGAAAGTTTTTATGTTTTTCACAAAACATGTAACTACCTGGCAGGCCAAACTCCTCGCCGATCTCTTTCCAAGCCTGGTTGGTTTTGTTTTTATCTCTGTATATGTCGATCCTCATGTTCCAAAGTACCGGCCTCCTAAAAAACGGCCATTATAATACGCTCCCCCATCTTTTGTCCGTAAATAAATTCATGTCCGTACGTAAAACACGAGCGACTCCTTCCGTAAATTTACGGAAGCACGGATACGAAAAACATACGTATGTGGAAACGAGGAGGAGCAGGCAGAGAAAAGCTCTCTCCTGCTGTGCTTTCATTAAAATCAAATTTAAAACCCCCGATAGTGATAAGACATCCTTTATGTCGCCGCCGGTCCAGAGATGTCTCAGGTGTGCGCGAGAGACATAACGGACACTTTTGTTACTGCCATGTATGCAGTACATTCGGAACACATTTTAGGAACAGATCTATGCCGCATAGAAATCTATGCGGATCAGATGTGCCATGTAAACGCGGCTAATGTCTGACAATATTTTAAGCGCTCAATAATATGCCACTTATTTATAATAGCCTAATATAACATCCAATTTATTAATTTATTCAGATTACTCGGTTGTGTGAACCTGAGACTGCATACAACGCTCACACATGATTGGAAACACATCGTATCTTAATAGAGAATTCCTTTATAGTAGCGTAGTATTTTAGTGTGTTTGTTATTTGTCGTGGATGCTCAGTGGCTCAGACAGTGTCACGGAGTGCTGGAGACACACCCTAGTAACAAGAGGTAGTGTCTGGTCTTTAGCTTGGGGAGGAGAGACCGAGGGTTCGCGGCCAGGGCAACTGCTCACAACAAAGTGCCATTCGGTTCTTTCTTTTTTTCAGAGTAAATACAGATTTGAGGAGCCTTCACTTATTCCCACCGTCTCCCCTCCTTTATGCAACCATCTCTTCCACTAACCCAGCAGAGGAGGGGCTGTTGGCGCGCTGGCCGGACCGCCCCGTGGCCCTCTGCCTGGGGCCCCCGCACTTCCACTCAGCGCTTATAACCTTAAATCTCACCAATCACCAAGCCCCCTTTGGCAGGTCTGAAGGCCGACATATCGGTGCCCTGAGCCGGGTCACAATTATGTTTTAATGATGGCTTCCGTCATGGAGCTCTCTGAAGTGACCGTTGCAACACGGCTTGGGTGGGTGAAGCCTCAGGCCTAAGGGTTCCGGCCTCCTGTGTAAGAAAAAGAAGGTGCTGCACGCTCCGAGTTACAATAGTAAGAATGTTTTAATTGGTGATAAAGTTTCGGCCTACAAAGGCCTTCATCAGATCACTTAGCACGATGGGAACCAGCACCTCGTTTTTTGGGGTGCGTTGCACCCCTCCTCTCCTGGCCTCCTGAACCATAGCACCTCCTTCTTTTTTCCGGACCATGTCTTATAAACATGCAGATCGGTCTCACATGGGAGAGCCGCTCTGAGACAAGCAGCCGATGATCAGAAGAGCGTACGCAGGCTTCAGGGAAGCTGCTGCCGTACACTCTCCTCCACTAACCTCAAACAGAATCGGTCAACCTCGGCGTGATCAATCGCGGGTCACCAGGATAAGTGAAGTCAATGAGGTCTGTCTCCGTCTCTCTCCACACAACCCCGACCCTTCTCCATGCTCCGTGTGTGTGGCGCTGTTACCCTTTGTATTAACTCGCACTAGTGCGGCACAGTCATCTGCAGCTGCAGTGTAAGGTAGTAAGGTTAGACAAATGGAGAGGCACACACAAACGCACACACACACACTCACTCACTCACACGCACGCGGGCACGCACGCATGCACGCACACACACACAGACAGACACATAGACACACACACACACGCACACGCACGTATACATTATGAGCATTATGACTCATCAGCAACGCCCTACATGAAAGTAAGAGAAGGAGAGTGAAATAGAGAGCGAGATGAAGAGATAGAGGCAGAGGGAGAGAGAAACATTGAGGTAGAGAGAGAGATTGAGATGGAGAGAGAGGAATTGAGGTAGTGAGAGGCTCCTGGGGAGAACGGGGAGGTTGGGAGCAACGGGGGGAGAGGTGAAGGGGAGAGAGGGAGGGAGAGGGACAGAGAGAGAGAGAGATGGAGAGGGACAAAGAGAGAGGGAAGGGGATAGAGAGAAGGAGAGGAAGAGAGAGAGAACGAGAGGGACAGAGAGAGAGTGAGGGGGTGGTTTTGGTGGCGAGTGTCACCATGGGAGCGAGGCAAATAACCTTAATGATGCGTAGCTGTGAAGACTCCCTCTCTCTCTTTCTCTCTTCCTCCCTCTCTCTCTATATCTCCC
>NC_082391.1:4038108-4080608 GCF_031168955.1 Gadus macrocephalus | reverse complement strand
GAGGAACAATGAATCAACAAACCTATGTAGGCTATTCACTTCTTTCACCGTTGCAACCACAGCCCCTATTACCACAAAAAAGAAATGGTGATTGGGTCGTGAATAGAAAGAACAGGAAAATACAAGGGAGAAAATCACCTGATTACCTGATTCCAAAAAACTGCTTCATTGTGGTGTAACGTCAAGTCAACCTGCAGAACGATCCAAACGCTTGAAAAGGCTACATTATTAACCATTAACTAACATTAACTAACAGTTAATTAACAGGTGACTCATGCTCTAGTATTGATTTTGCTAATGATGTTGATGTTCACTGAGGTAATGGGGTTGATGTTATGGTATTCATTCTTTATCATGTATAGGGTTGCTTAGGATTAGGTTTTGGTATTGTGGTTCCGTTCTTGTTAGTTAAAGCTACTCTCTAACCCTTAACCTACCCCCAACCTTAACCCTACGCTTAACCCTGACCCTAACCTTAACCCCAATGCTCATGCTATGCAATAATGCTTATCACTGCATTCACTTGTGTGATTGAATGGTTAATTAACCAGTTGGGTTCCAGGCCTTTCTGCATGTTCTCCCTGTGTCCTCGTTGGTTTCCCCCCACCCCACAAAACAGGCACGAAAACCCTCCTACCCGCCGCATAGCCCAGGGCCAGACCACCGCTCGCAGGGGGCAGGGACGGGTCCAATGGAGCGAGGGCATTTCCCCAGAGGGAATAACAAAGTACATCTTCAAATCTTGATCTTAGGTCTTGTCCCTTGAAGTCGATATGAGGCGCGGTGCCAAGACTCTACCCCTATCTTCAGACATCCCCCGAGGGTCTTAAGACCCTATACTGGCTAAGCAGGCTCCGTTGTAAAGATCTGACTTCCACATGTGTCATGTATCAGGTCGCCTCGCGTTCCCCTGCCCGAGGGGCCAGACTGGTGCCCTGCAGACACACACATATATAAATATGGTACCCACACACACGCACGCACACTCGCACACACTGCTGTCAGCCCTCTGATGTTGGTGTGGAGTGCAAACAAAAGGAGGCTAAAGTTAATCAAGATTAAAGCTGCACTATATAACTTTCCTTACGGCAGCGATTTACTCTGTAAAAAAAACAGCAGACATGAACATTTGTCATGCAGACGCCCCCAACCCGTCAGTCAATCCATCCAGGGAATTTTGGTCCACACTTTCGTTTAATGAACAAGTAATCTCTTTATGAAACATACATTGTGCCATCAAACAACACTGACAGCGTGCCCTTTTGCCAATCGCTCGTCTCCAATGCAAACGAGGATGGCTTCCCTCGTTAGGCAGACTCAAACTGCCAACCTCAGCACAGCCACTCTAACACCACCGTTACAGCAGCGGACTCTGAATGAACTGAACATTTCTATTCCCTCATTTCCAACACAGACCTGAAAAAAAAAAAAACAGAGACAAAACAGGAGAGGATCCCTTGCTGCTTCCTGCCTCCTTCATCAGCACCTGGGCCGTCCAATCAGAGGAGGGGGAGCCCCAAAGGATTCTGGGAAAGCAACAATTAGGAAGCTGAAATATGCTTGGTAATAGAATAGACATATCCAACAGGACACAATGAGGACACATCGTTGTTCATAATAAGCAGATGAACTATGATGATATACTATGTAAAGAAGTACACACGTTTGGAGAAATGGATATCAGGTCTGAAATAGATAAGATGGCAGATTGTTGCTGTTGCTGCACTTACCCATGGGAAGTATGGGAAGTTTCCCAATATAGGGCTTGCATCCGAATGCATCATGGGCTTTCTTATGGCTGATACCATATTAGGAGGACTCGCGAGAGCTGTAGTACTGTCAAACCCTAAATCAGCATTAATATACCATAACTTGGGCTAATGAAAACTTTGATGAGGAATGCTGTGGCCGATTCAAACACAACAATTTCTCCCCATAATGAAAATCCTTTCATGATTAACTATGAAACAATGAACAAAAAAACATGCCTTTTGCATCATGGCCAACATTCCAATGCTACTACGCTGCCACAATGGAGGCGGTCATTGTGATGTGATGTGAGGATGTAGAAGTCCTGTGGGGGAGTCTGAAACAACAATATGTTCCTAGTCTTCTCAGACTGCTCTATGATCTGTTGGCCGCCATACTTCCTCTCACTGCTGCAATACATGCTTCCTTACACCAATACGTCTGAGTTTGACAGGCAGGAGCCTCTGATTCGCTGGTGTAACACCACAAAGGTGTGTCTGTTCACTCCTCTAAAGGGGCCGCGTCTGAGTATCCTTGTGATAAAAGAAGAAGAAGATGTAGCTTGAGAAAAGCAGGGCACATTTATGGCTTTTTTGCATTGTTGCTTAATAATAATAATAATAATAATAATAATCGTGTTTGTGTTTCTGTGTGTATGTGCCCGGGAACTAGAGAGCAGGATGTATGTGTCTGTGTGTGTGTGTGTTTTTGTGTGGGTGTTTATGGAACGGTAAAGGAGCGATGTGTGTGTGTCTGTGTGTGTGTGTGTGTTTGTGTGTCTGTGTGTGTGTGTGTGTGTGTGTGTGTGTGTGTGTGTCAGTGTTAAGGATGGCAAGGTGTGTGTATGTTTGTGTTTGCCAGGTTAAACCAAAGTGTTGTGTGTCTTTTTGTGTGTTGGTGTGTGTGTGTGTGTGTGTGTGTGGCAGGTTAAATGAGAGTGCTCTATGTGTGTGTTTGTGTGTGTGTACCAGGGAAAGGAGAGTGCTATGTGTGTGTTTGTGTGTGTGTGTGTGTGTATGTGTGTTATTGTGTGTGTCTTTTTGTGTGTGTGTTTGTGTGTGTGCCAGGTTAAACCAGGGTGCTGTATGTGTGTGTGCGTGTGTGCGTCTCTATGTGTGCGTGTGTGTGCCCCAGAAATGGAGAGTGGTGTGTGAGCGTCTCTATTTGTGTGTGTGTGTGTTGTGTGTGTGTGTGTGTGTGTGTGTGTGTGTGTGTGTGTGTGTGTGTGTGTGTGTGTGTGTGTGTGTGGCAGGGAGACAGAGAGTGGGGTTATAATGACGGTTCAGGAGGGCAGCCCACCATTGCCCCGGCTGGTCATTAGATCCACAGTTGGTATTTACTCTTCCTCCTCGCTCCCCCTGCCCCCTCCTCGGGTCCCCTCCCGCCCGGCCCATCTGTCCTCTTTCATCAGTGCTTCCCCATACATATCCACACACAGACAGGTAGATTGATAGAATCATGATAGAGCGATTAGTTATGCCTGGCTAGAACTGTGGCCCATCACTTAGGCTAATATACCGTTGGGCTAAGCTTGGGAGCTCTCCAACCACTGCCAGCCCATGGCAACCAGCACATTACTCATCTCAGCTGTGTTTAAATGTGTGTGTGTGTGTGTGTGTGTGTGTGTGTGTGTGTGTGTGTGTGTGTGTGTGTGTGTGTGTGTGTGTGTGACAACAGGGTTGATCACAGCTAGCGTGACTTGCTTGGTTCGCGGAGGTCATCCATTCTGGTTAGAATTGCATGAAAACTTAAAAGAAACATAATTCAATTGCAGATCTCCACAAACGTCCACAACACCTGTGTCCTGGTCTCCATGACTACTGAAACCGATGCAGAGGACATCCCATAATCCCCTGACTCATTTGCAGAGCCCTTTGTCTTCCTTTTTTAAAAGACAAAGTTAAACCACTCGGTAGTGATGACCACATGACCAACATATGACAACAGAGAGCATGTAAGGCAGTTTGGTGAACATTGATGGTTGAAATTGAACATACTTGTTGAGCAAATTCATTGTTAACTAAAATACGTATGCATGATTGATAAATACAAACATAGTGGCAATAAAATTATTGCTTCGTACATTTAAATAAATAGATATATACTTAAAATATACAGGTGTATTTATGTAACAATTCATATGAATAGTTTAGGGCAGACCCCGAATAGCCGACCAAACATCAGTCGATGAGGAGAGACTTGGTCGAACATTTTCCTACGTCGGATGGTCCCAGAAAAAAATTACGGAAGAATAAACGAGGTCAGCACCCACATGTCTAAGAAACCCCTAGAGGGCCTTTAATTTGAAACGGCGGACACAGGAAGTGGAGCCATTCACCCGCGGTCTTGGTGGGCATTAGTGTTGCGGTTATTTCCAGATAGCAGGGTATTAGGGCAAGGTACTCCAAAGTATGGGCTCGCTCTCTGTTCACAATATAACTTATGAAAATCTTTACCAGCCCTGGAGCCATGTTCTGTTGCCCAAAACCAAATATACTTTAATCATGAAATTAATTTCGTAAATGTTTGATGACTATTCGACGAATGCCTTCGACTAACAACTACTGGTCAGCGAGGTCATCTTTGGTCACGGGCAGCCCTTGTAGCTATTGCTATACTTACTGATTAGTGCTGCACTCCGCAGTATCACGATAGATGTAATGCTTGCATGACCAGAGTGGATGAAAGTGCTGATGTGGTACGTTTACCCTACACACTGCACCCCATCAGTAGCTGATGCTGCTTGTTGTCTCGCGCTGCTTGTTATCCTACCTTATCAATGACATTTGAAACATCTGCACTGGTCGGTCTGAGTCCATACCAAAAAACACATTTACCACATCAAACGAGTTGTGTGTCTGTGTGTGTGTTTTTATGTGTGTACTGTTCGTGATTCTTTTCATTTTTGGTTCATTGTTTGTTTACACGAGATAGTGCAAAATAAAGTGCGGCTTGCCATGTATCCATTTTTCAGCGCTGTCACGGAAACCCTGTGTCTGTGTGTGTTTGCTTGTGTGTCTGTGTGTCGAGGCGTGTGTCTAGGCGGGTGCGTTTGTGTGTGTGTGTGTGTGAATGCAAGAGACCCGAAAGCTCATTGAAAATTCCCAAACAGAAGGCTCCATTTCTTTACAGTAGAATGCGTGTCAACAGACACATCGGTGCTTTTTATGAGCCTCGTTACAATGCGGGCCGATACCCTGCTGTTCCAGCCCCGCTTCAACGCCGCGTCTGTTGTCCACTTCTCCCAGCAGCTATCGGCCAGTATTTGTATTCTGTCGCTGCACACAGAATGTCCCACGGAAAAATGCGTGTTGTCATTTTTATCCACCCATCTGGTTCTCAACGCATGTATCCGTGTTCAGGGTCAGGAGGGCGGGGTTGGTTCGGGTTGAGCAAGAGAGAGAGAGAGAGAGAGAGAGAGAGAGAGAGAGAGAGAGAGAGAGGGAGAGAGAGGGAGAGAGAGGGAGAGAGAGAGAGAGAGAGAGAGAGAGAGAGAGAGAGAAAGAGAGAGAGAGAGAGTGGAGAGAGAGAGAGAGAGAGAGAAAGAGAAAGAGAAGAGAGAGAGAGAGAGAGAGAGAGAGAGAGAGAGAGAGAGAGAGAGAGAGAGAGAGAGTGGAGAGAGAGAGAGAGAGAGAGAAAGAGAAAGAGAGAGAGAGAGAGAGAGAGAGAGAGAGAGAGAAAGAGAGAGAGAGAGAGAGTGGAGAGAGAGAGAGAGAGACCACCCAGCCAGTCCAGGATCAGCCATGAGGAGGGTGATGCCAATGCAGAATCTCGCCCATGCTGCGCCATGTACCAGGGCAAGGGGGCAGGGGACTGACCTAGTGAACGAGGGAAGGTGCGTCTACGACCTGTGCCCTGGTAAACGAGGGGTAGGCCTGTAATTAGTGTTATGAGGGACACCTGTGTTTGTCCTGCGACGACCCCTCTCAGGGTCTATCCATTAGGCTGGGAGACGGTGTATCTCAGATGATGCATGAGATTACAGCCAACCATGGCAAACAGACACACACACACACACACACACACACACCGACACACATCGACAAACTCACTGGACTGATACCGACAAACACGCACACAGGCACACAAACGAAACCACACACACCAACACACGCGCACACAGGACAATTTAAATTTGGATCTCAGATTCTGTTACAATTTATTCAATTCCAGTCAAACAAAAATGCACAGAACCCATTTCCAAAACGATACAGGGGTCCAATAAAAGATGATATCTATATTTCAAGGGGTTTATTACCCTTTTAACCATTTAGCAGAATGCACGCGGTGCCTTTAGACTCAGGGCAAGCTGGTGAACCTCGGCTGTGGTGAAATGTTGGCTGTGTCAGTACAAAACCCTATTTAACACCCGAGGTATTCCACACACTCACCCAACACGCACCAGCAACCGCAACCTTAAATTCAAATTGCCATTGTCATTTAGTTGGTAGGATATGCAAAGTCAGTGCTTTGCGTCGCTTTTCAAGTCGCGCATGCATTGGATTTTTCCTACATTGGGCACAAGCAGAGATTCAAACAGTGTCCCCACCGACACCCACTCCATAAATGCCATAATACTGTGAATACGTTTTCATGCATTTTTAAAGGTCTTTCTTCAGGGCCACAGGGTCCATCACCGTCGTGTTACCGCATCCACTGAAAGATACGACTTAACAGACCCTTCATTTACATGAAAATCTGTGTGATTGCCAATTTAAACATCTCTCACCTAAAACATGAACTTAACCATGTGCAGTGAGTCTTGAATGTCATGAATGTGGGCTCTTTAATTGGACAGAATAGTTAGCTTTCTTTTGCAGAAGTGTGACATGTTCTTATCTAACTATGTAGTTCTTTAACGCAAGAACACAAAGAAAGTTCTGAGGTCTGAAACTGCAGCCTCCTCTAAGGCAGGGATTGGACGGAGTTGCCCAGTAACATGTGTCACCTAGCTGAGTCACTTAGGGGCATCGTTGCAGTGTGTCATAGATTAAAAGGCTGAGGTGAATTCTTCATTCAATTCATTGGTCAGGAAAGGTATATAAATGCAGTCCATTTACATTTACGATATGTGGTTTGTCCTAATCCTGTGTGCACATATCATGCAGTAATGTTGCATGCTGTTTTCAATATGTACATCTGGGCTACACAATGCAATGTGTCATTACACCTTATGTATACCAGAGGGTGATTTATTATAAATTCTTAATGATCACTGTGCATCATCTGTAGATAAAAGATTGCAAAATAAAGAGTAGACCAGGTCAAACTCTCCAAGTACAGACAGAGTCTGGGGTGCTTTGTCTGATAACAGCTTGAATCTTTGGCTGTTATTATAATGCAGTAGCTGAAGACTTGTGAGGAATGTATGATACGCTCTTTACGCGTGCACACACATGCACGCACACACACACACGCACGCAAGCTTGCACGCACACAAACGCACGAATGCACGCACGCACACAGAAAGCGGAGAAAAGAGATTAAATTCAACAACATGATTGATGTGGGTCTGCGTGTCTGTGACCAGTCTGAGGAGATAGACGTTCATGGCTTACATTATGGCTGTAAAATAGATTAAAATAAAGGATCCAACAATCTCCCCACACATCGTCTCCCCTAACGTCCACTGACAGTCAACATCGATGCAACATGCTGAATCCACAGTATGCTGCTTCTTTATCACGTTTTCCAGACTATTTGAACAAATACAGGACTAGTGGAACTGAAGACCAACACTCACACACACACACACACACACACACACACACACACACACACACACACACACACACACACACACACACACACACGCACGCACACACACACATGCACATTTTTGGTCCTTCTGTCCTTTGGGATTCTTCTGGAATGTTAAATAGGAACTATCATCGCTTTTCCACCGCACATGTAGCTCGACTCGACACGACTCGACACGACACGACTCGACACGGTAGCAGCACGGGTGCTTTTCCACCGCAAATAGTACCTCCTGGACGTGGGCGGGGTCGGCTGCGCGAAAGGGCCGTGACGTATTTGTGTACGCGACGCAAACAACACATACGCAACCCACACATGGACAGAACCCACGTAACAACAATGGAGGACATCGATCGCATTACTATTATTAGCTGGCATGTTGAAGAAGTTGGAGAAGTGGAACATGTTGGCTGCGGCGCTGCTATGGATGTTACCAGCATGGTTGCCATGTCGCTCTCGTGACTTCGTCACACTCTCTGGCCAATCAGTCGCCGGCCGTCTGCCGACGTCACCTTTTAGCATCGGCTCAGCTCGCTTGGAACCTAGAGCGAGTAGGTACTAGAAAAAGCAGCCACTTCAGGTACCAGATACCATGGTACCGCGGTGGAAACGCAAAAAATGCGAGCTGAGTCGAGTCGTGTCGAGTCGTGTCGAGCTGGTACCATGCAGTGGAAAAGCGGCATATTAGTCCTGAAGTGTCGTTCAGTTTTTTCAGATAACCTGAATTAACTTTAAACTTTTTCCACAATTTTTTTTCCTATTTGCTTCAGGGAAGGATTTTCTTCACAGGCCTCCATGAAATGAAAAGGTCTGCAATAGGCCACTTTAACAAAGTGTAATTAGGTAATGAAGATGATGGGGCATACATATATATATATTTATATATGGAATAAATTAACAGCCGATTTAACAGAATAAATGACAAAGCATGCTTTAAAAAGAACAAAAGAAAGTTAATGCCTACTCAATATAACACACACACACACACACACACACACACACACACACACACACACACACACACACACACACACACACACACACACACACACACACACACACACACATATATGTATAGATAAATTGTATTTTTCATATGTTGTACTGAAGACCAAAGCAGCAGGAGGCCCTGAGGCTTGTTCTAATTTGATTTGGGGATCAATAGTCCAGTCCCACACGGACCACTCTTTACATTTGAAACACATTTTCCCAAATTGATTTTGTAGTCGATTAAATCTTGTCAGAGCGCTAAAGGATTGACTTTTAACATACATTTTTATTATGGCCAGCGCCCAATGAAGTTCGATAAACAGCCCTGTGGTGGGAGAGGGGACTGGTTTAAATGTAATGATGTCATAGAGCTGGACTGGTTTAAATGTAATGATGTCATAGAGCTGGACTGGTTTAAATGTAATGATGTCATAAAGCTGGACTGGTTTAAATGTAATGATGTCATAGAGCTGGACTGGTTTAAATGTAATGATGTCATAGAGCTGGCCTGGTTTAAATTTAATGATGTCATAGAGCTGGACTGGTTTAAATGTAATGATGTCATAGAGCTGGACTGGTTTAAATGTACTGATGTCATAGAGCTGGACTGGTTTAAATGTAATGATGTCATAGAGCTGGACTGGTTTAAATGTAATGATGTCATAGAGCTGGACTGGTTTAAATGTAATGATGTCATAGAGCTGGACTGGTTTAAATGTAATGATGTCATAGAGCTGGCCTGGTTTAAATTGAATGATGTCATAGAGCTGGACTGGTTTAAATGTAATGATGTCATAGAGCTGGACTGGTTTAAATGTAATGATGTCATAGAGCTGGACTGGTTTAAATGTACTGATGTCATAGAGCTGGACTGGTTTAAATGTAATGATGTCATAGAACTGGCCTGGTTTAAATGTAATGATGTCATAGAGCTGGACTGGTTTAAATGTAATGATGTCATAGAGCTGGACTGGTTTAAATGTACTGATGTCATAGAGCTGGACTGGTTTAAATGTAATGATGTCATAGAGCTGGACTGGTTTAAATGTAATGATGTCATAGAGCTGGCCTGGTTTAAATGTAATGATGTCATAGAGCTGGACTGGTTTAAATGTAATGATGTCATAGAGCTGGACTGGTTTAAATGTAATGATGTCATAGAGCTGGACTGGTTTAAATGTAATGATGTCATAGAGCTGGACTGGTTTAAATGTAATGATGTCATAGAGCTGGACTGGTTTAAATGTAATGATGTCATAGAGCTGGACTGGTTTAAATGTAATGATGTCATAGAGCTGGCCTGGTTTAAATGTAATGATGTCATAGAGCTGGACTGGTTTAAATGTAATGATGTCATAGAGCTGGACTGGTTTAAATGTAATGATGTCATAGAGCTGGACTGGTTTGAATGTAATGATGTCATAGAGCTGGACTGGTTTAAATGTAATGATGTCATCCAGCTGGACGGGGGCCAGTGAACGGTGACCAAGAAACCCCCAACCCGTCCAGGACCCTGGTCTATTCACCTTGCTCTTGTTGCTCATACCCACACACACACACACACACAGGCGCAGGCACACTCACACGGACACACACACACACACTCACACTCACACTGACACACACACACACACACACACACACACACACACACACACACACACACACACACACACACACACACACACACACACACACACACACACACACACACAGTGTTCGAATTACGCGGGGTACCGGGGGGGTCTGACGGTCCCGATTGAGACTTGATACCCCGCAAATGGCATTAAAATGAAACTTTGGGGGGTACCGAGAATAATATATTTATTCTTCAAATTGCGTGTTTAAAAGTGTCTTCTTATTTCTTAAATGCGTTCGATGTTTACTATGAGTAATATACTGACATTAAAATTCAAACACCCCTTGAATGGACTGTACCATTAACACGTCTTCAGCGGTCTTTCAACGTCTTCTCTAATGCCGCTTTTCCACTGCATGGTACCAGCTCGACACGACTCGACACGACTCGACTCAGCTCGCATTTTTTGCGTTTCCACCGCGGTACCATGGTATCTGGTACCTGAAGTGGCTGCTTTTTCTAGTACCTACTCGCTCTAGGTTCCAAGCGAGCTGAGCCGATGCTAAAAGGTGACGTCGGCAGACGGCCGGCGACTGATTGGCCAGAGAGTGTGACGAAGTCACGAGAGCGACATGGCAACCATGCTGGTAACATCCATAGCAGCGCCGCAGCCAACATGTTCCACTTCTCCAACTTCTTCAACATGCCAGCTAATGCCGCTTTTCCACCGCACATGTAGCTCGACTCGACACGACTCGACACGACACGACTCGACACGGTAGCAGCACGGGTGCTTTTCCACCGCAAATAGTACCTCCTGGACGTGGGCGGGGTCGGCTGCGCGAAAGGGCCGTGACGTATTTGTGTACGCGACGCAAACAACACATACGCAACCCACACATGGACAGAACCCACATAACAACAATGGAGGGCATCGATCGCATTACTATTATTAGCTGGCATGTTGAAGAAGTTGGAGAAGTGGAACATGTTGGCTGCGGCGCTGCTATGGATGTTACCAGCATGTCGCTCTCGTGACTTCGTCACACTCTCTGGCCAATCAGTCGCCGGCCGTCTGCCGACGTCACCTTTTAGCATCGGCTCAGCTCGCTTGGAACCTAGAGCGAGTAGGTACTAGAAAAAGCAGCCACTTCAGGTACCAGATACCATGGTACCGCGGTGGAAACGCAAAAAATGCGAGCTGAGTCGAGTCGTGTCGAGTCGTGTCGAGCTGGTACCATGCAGTGGAAAAGCGGCATAATAATAGTAATGCGATCGATGTCCTCCATTGTTGTTATGTGGGTTCTGTCCATGTGTGGGTTGCGTATGTGTTGTTTGCGTCGCGTACACAAATACGTCACGGCCCTTTCGCGCAGCCGACCCCGCCCACGTCCAGGAGGTACTATTTGCGGTGGAAAAGCACCCGTGCTGCTACCGTGTCGAGTCGTGTCGTGTCGAGTCGTGTCGAGTCGAGCTACATGTGCGGTGGAAAAGCGGCATATGGCTTGACCTCAACTTGAACTCGTCGTCTGACTTTAACTTAAACTTGACGCGTGAACCAACTTCTTTCAGCTCGGGCTAACACTAGCTACGGTAAGGAATGTTTTTATATTAAGTATTGACTGGCTCACATATCTATTCATTGTTTGTCGGGGCTGTGTAATGATTCATACGTCCGATCCATCCCACCAAAAAAGTTTTTCCGCGAGGCGCGAGCCAGAAGTCGCATTCGTACGGAAGCGTATTAGGGCCAGGTATAAGGGAAAAATATTAATTGGCAATTCGAGAATAAAGTCAACATGTCGAGAATAAAGTCGAAATGTCGAGAATAAAGTCGAAATGTCGAGAATAAACTCAACTCCTCTGGTCCATCATCACGTTAGCAACTGGCCGCCCTACCAATGTGTTTTTGGCGTACAGTTTCTGAAGTGGTGCAACCTGTATGTCTATGGGTGCAACTACCTGATAGCTGTATCATATCTATAACGTAAAGCCTAATCTTTCATGCTTAACGTTACCAACCTAGCGGAATTCAACTCATAAACCTAGTCAGAAACTATTTTTGGATAGCTAGCTAACTACACTTGTCTTAGATGCTATTAAAGACAGCGCTCTGCTTCTACCTTGATTGTCATAACGTTATTCAGCTATTAGGCTACTTAACTTGCGCTTACAGTTCTACATGTTGATTCTTGTGTGAAATAGTATTTATTGTTACACTAGGCTCTATTGCTTGTAGCATCTCCTTTGTACGTCGCTTTGGACAAAAGCGTCTGCTAAATGACTTAATGTAAAAAACACCACAATAGGGATAGCACTACCGTATATTTATAACCTAGTTTCCTATGTACAGAGCCGCTTAAAAAAACAAACAAACATGTGCCGTCATCACCATCCGTTTCAAAATGCTGACCCCCCGAAGCTGGAGTGATAATTCGAACACTGCGCACACACACACACACGCACACGCACACGCACACACACAGTGGCGGTTCTACGTCCAGTTACGCCCCGGGCAAGACTTCCTCCAAGGGGGGGGGGGGGGGGGGTTGTATCATGACCCTACGGACTTCAGTGGTCTGTGCACGCCACCATCTCAACGAGCAGGTGTGCGCCTGCAGCCAGAGGGGGCGCCAAAACACCAATTCCCCACACAATGTTTTGTACTTCATTGAAAACCGCTACGCAGCGCTTATTTTTTTTTAACTGCTCGTGGCGCACCCCATGTGATTTGGCGCCCCCCACAAAGATGGCGCCCCGGGCGGCTGCCTGGTTCGCCCGTGCCTAAAACCGCCACTGCACACACACACACACACACACACACACACACAGGGTCGCTTGGCACTCCCCTGCAGACTTTCATAATGGCGCATTTCCACTGCAGGGTGCGGAACGGATCGGATCGCAAAGGTGCGGGTCGGATCGCGTTTCCACCGCCAAAAGTGGGCGTGACCCGGACTTTGCCGTACCCGTTCCGACCCCATTCTAGGGACTCCTCCGTTGCGGTACCCAAAACGAGACCAGACGCCTGAAAGGGTACCCTGGAATTCTAGCTACACCCCCCCTCCGTTGATTGGTCAACAGAATCGTCACTTCCGGGTGACGCGGGGATAAAAACAAACAAACAGTAGCCTCGAGGTATTATTCTTTACAATTAACATGTCGCGTAAAAAGCTTGCTTGGGCGAACAAGGAGGTGGAGACGTTCGTCTGCATTCTTGCGGAGGAAGACGTTGTTTACGATGTTTACGTAGCTGCCGCGGCGATTGACATCCGGCCTACCACCAAGGGTACTGTCGGCAGTGGAAACGCGACCTCGGAACTGAGCTGGGCTATACTGCCCCCTCCCTACCGCCCCTTTGCGATCCGATCCGTTCCGCACCCTGCAGTGGAAACGCGGCATTAGACGAGGTGCTCAGGAGGAAGAATCCGTGAAGTTATCGGAGCCAGTGTTTAGTCAACTAGAACACTTGAGTGTGTCTTTCGAGCTTGGATGTTTGATCTTTGGCTTCAATGTGTGCATCAGTGTTTATGTGTGTGTGTGCGCGCATTTATGAACATATATGTGTGTGCTTGTGTGTTTGTGCACGCATGCATTAAGCATGCGTGAGTACATGTGAGTGTTTGTATATATGTTTGTATGTGTGTGTGCAGGCTTTTGTACTTGTGTGTGTGTGTATAGGTGTTTTTGTGTGTGTATGCAGGCTTCTGTATATGTGTATGTACGTGTGTGTATGTGCGCGTGTGTGTGGATGCAGTCTTGTGTACATGTGTGTGTATGTGCATATGTACATGTGCGTGTACGTGTGTGTGTATTTGTGTGTGTGTGTGTATTTGTGTGTATGCGTGTGTCTGCGTACGTGTGTGTATGTGTGTGTCTGTGTCTGTGTACGTATGTATGTGTCTGTGTACGTGTGTCTATCTGTCTGTGCACGTGTGTGTGTGTGTGTGCGTGTTAGAGCCCGACCGATATATCGGCAGGCCGATATTATCGGCCGATATTAGGCATTTTTCAAACTATTCGGTATCGGCATTTATAATGGCCGATAAATGAATATTTAAAAAAAAAAAAGTCTAACGCTCTAACGCCCAAACCCGGTGATTCAGCCAGAGTTAGGCAGAGTGAATGACGGAGATTGACGGTGATCATCGGTGTTGTTCATGTGTGCAAGTGTGTTCATGGTAAGTAGGCAAATGTCACGAGACATACATTGCTTGAATAACAATTAAAAGAACATCCCCATCAATTCTCTAAAGTCGATAAGCATAATTCATGACTACCATGTCCAGTTTTGCTGTTGTTACGTGTTAGCTGAGAGTGAAAAGGATTTAAAGGATAACTACAAATAACCCATGTTAGGGAAATGTGTTTGTTTTGTTGCGCGTTTCTGGATTTTTTTTTTAATATATATATATCGGCCGATATATCGGCATATCGGTTTTTTAAATCACAAAATATTCGTATCGGTATCGGCCTCAAAAATTCTATATCGGTCGGGCTCTAGTGCGTGTGTCTGTGTACGTATGTATGTGTCAGTGTACGTGTGTGTGTGCGTGTGTGTGTGTGTGTGTGTGTGTGGCTCCAGGTCGTCAGAGCTCCTCTCCACACTCCACAGGAGCCGTGGTGCCCTGCAGCAGCCGTGTCCCGGGGACGATGTTCCCGCCGGGGGCGGAATCCTCATAATCTGTTCTTGAACAAGAGCCGTGTTTGAGCGACAGAGGCCCGGGAGAGAGAGGGGTGCCTGTTGCCTCGTGACGGTGCAGCCGCCATGGGGAGCCATCCCTGCTTCTGCCTGCTGGTTTCACCTGTTCCACTGGCGCTCCGCTCCTTTCCGTTTCCCTTCTCATGCTCTCAGCTATATTTCGATTGAGGATGGGGACACACACACACACACACACACACACCCCCACACACACACACACACCCCCCCCCCCCCCACACACACACACACACACAGACACTGAAATACACACATTGAAATACTTTACTTTCTAACTTTTATACCTTGCATGCATTTGTTTGCGTGTGTGTGTGTGTGTTTGTGTGCCTGTGTGCGTGTGACGTGTGTGTGTGTGTGTGAGTGAGTGGGTGTGTGTGTGTAGTTTGGAAACCAAATTAGAATGCAATACAGAAGCAATAATAATGACAGAGTTTGAACTTAGTGAGCTAATGTGAGCGCAGGGAAATTTAGCGACCCATCTAACAAGCCTTTTCCCAACAATGTCCCGCAGATTGTCACAAACTAATTATTGCTTACAAGGCGACCCTCACAGACCTCGGTTGTTGCCCGTCTCTGTGGCTGGAACACACGTCCAAGCTCCTAATGGGATATGAGGACAAGAGTTCAATAAGTAAAATATTAAAATAATGAGTGACCCGCTTCTCAGAGAATCTTCTCCTTTGCGTGGACCTTGAAGGGCTTTGTACGCGCGGTTCCACTTCTACTTGCTGGCTAGATCGCCAAAGATGAAATATAGCTGCCACCTCTATGATTACCTTCATCAGGGTGAGCAGAAGATGGACACATCCGTTGTCCTTCCATTTTCGCACTCTTTCTTCCTTCCTCACAGGTCATCTAATTAGCCCCCCCAAGCCAGCATTTTTTACCATGATTAGTACTAGTATAACTAGTTCTGGTGAATATATGACTACAAACACACACACATAAGTGCACGCACATATACGCATGCATACAGACGCATGCATTGTCTTAAACACACTCATACACACACTGAGCATGGCAGGTCCTGAAGTTGGATGTTCTGAGCATGGTAGGGCCAACTTGTTGTAGTTCCTTTAATTCCATACCACGGGGATGTTGAGGGACTGTTTAATTTCCTGGCCAAAAACAACAAACAGCAAAAGTATAACTTAAAATACTTCTTTCCTGTGTTGATAACCTGTCAACTGTAATCAGCATCAAGCAAGCTATGTGTGCAGGTGTGTTTAAGAACAGGGGCCTGCATCTGGATTCCTCTGATGTTGAGGCTCCCCACCCCCCCCCACCTGCAAAATATAAACATGGCACGAAGTTGGCGATGGCTTTCCAATTCTCCTCAGTTGATTTTCTGGGGAGAGGTAAATGATGCTCACTAAGTGCAGAAATGCATCTCTCTCTCTCTCTCTAGCACTGTAGTAACGCCATGACATCATGTGATAAGATTTAAGCTGAAGTTAATGCGTGCCAGAAAATCCACCTTTTCATCTTTGCGTTATAGTTTTAATGTGATAGGACACAATGAAGCCAAGGAGATACTTAGGCTGTTTATCAAGGTAGCATAACGATGTGCAATTTATTGAAGTATTTTATTTAATCAGATGCTGAGCCAAAAGCTTTTAGTGGAAAATAAGCAAGCAAAGTTCTGCTTACCATTTAGAGAGTCTGGATTAATGATTAATGTATGATCTAATTCCCTATTATGTCTTTATATATAATAGCTTTGGTCTAATGTTGTGTGAGCATATACAGAGCTGACAATATGGAATGATGTATTTCAGATTCATTGTTCAATATCAGCAGGTTTGAGTTCAAAGAACCTGGATCCACCAACCACCTACTCCATCGTGTTGTTGAGGATTTATTTAAAGCGAAGAAGCATTGGTAACGGCTCCCAAATGAGGAGGTTTCTTTGTTTGTTTGTTCAGTTTTATTTCCACCATCTTACATCTAAACGTTTTACCAATTGGCTTTAATGACAGTGCGTGCTGTTTTCCAGCCAACAAGGATGATTAGGGTAATTTAATTGTAAATTGAGAGTCTGGCTTTGTGTTCGGAGATACTTCAAGGCTTGTTTAGGAACAGAGTCTGCATTTGTAACGTGTAGGGAAGTAGATGGGTTGTATTGGGAGCAGCCCACCTCATCCTCCCTGTTTCCCTGTTGACCTCAGAACAGGTTGATTCATTTTTGCACAGTTGTGTGTACATGTATGTTTCTAGTCCTACCCTGTTTCCCTATTCTGCCATACACACCAGTTGGGTTACGCCCCTGTACATGGTACATTTGTGCGGTGTAGGCTAGCCGTTTGCAGGCAGTGTAACAGTTCACAGTGTAACAGTTTGCACTGTAACAGCTCACATTCTAACAGTGTGCAGGCAGTGAAACAGTGTGCAGGCAGTGTAACAGTTCACAGTGTAACAGTGTGCAGACAGTGTAACAGTTCACAGTGTAACAGTGTGCAGACAGTGTAACAGTTCACAGTGTAACAGTGTGCAGACAGTGTAACAGTTCACAGTGTAACAGTGTGCAGGCAGTGTAACAGTGTGCAGACAGTGTTACAGTTCACAGTGTAACAGTGTGCAGGCAGTGTTACAGTTCACAGTGTAACAGTGTGCAGGCAGTGTAACAGTTCAGATTGTAACAATGTGCAGGCAGTGTAACAGTTCAGATTGTAACAATGTGCGGGCAGTGTAACAAATGTAGTTTGCTTTATTTCCTGTTGTGGTTTAATTGAGTGAATAATGCATCGCCATGCCAATCGCTCCATCCTATTTAGACTTAATAGAAGTCGGCTTAGCTCAGGAGGTAGAGCGGGTGACGAGGTGTCCCTGAGCAACACCTTACCTCTCCTGACGAGCTGACTGTCGCCTTGCATGGTTGACTCCGCCGTCGGTGTGTCAATGAACCGCTGTAAATCGCTTGAATAAAAGCGTCTGCTAAATGTAAATGTAATAAGGTGGTAACATTTGTATGTACATGAGGTCCTGTTGGTTAGATATTTTACTGCAGGACTCAATGGCCCTCAGCCTTATACATCTCTGTCAATCAATTCAAGCTCTTGCCAACGCATAGTTAGATGAGGTGTCATAATTAATATCAAATATGCATCATGAATCAACGTACATGGCATGTTCAAAAGCAAAGCGAGTAAGGGAGGAAAGGAACAAAGAAAAATACTAAAGAGAACAAACGCTCCGAGTCAATGTGGTGGAGGAACCCCCGGGAGGCTGTTATCAACAGGGGCGCTAAGGGATCAACCCGTTCTCATTCACAGTATGTCCGACCCCCCCCCCACCACTCAGTCAGGGTTTAACGATCACAGAGCTGACAGGTGTCGTCATAACAGAGTGCTGGGACCCCTCATTCTGACCTAGTGTCTCAATATGAACCACCTCATTGTTCTCTTTAGCGTCCTCTCTTTGTGTTCCTGGTGGTATTATGTTCTTGTTCCATGACTGCGACGCATTGTGTGCGTAGCTTTGTTATGGTGTGTGTGTGTGTGTGTGTGTGTGTGTGTGTGTGTGTGGCGATAAGATTGGGGCGTCATTAGCTGTATCCTAATTCTAATTGCCTGGTCTCAGATAAGAGGCCACCAAGCAGAACATGATGACTCATATTCGCTTGCTTGGTTTCCTCCTCACTGTGAAGGAAATCATCGTCACGCTCCAAAGAGAGAAGGGAAGAGAAAGAGAGAGAGAGAGAGAGAGAGAGAGAGAGAGAGACGGGAGGAGACACATTAGTATTCAAAAACTTTTAAATCCGTTCCGGTCGTATGCCTTCTGCATTCCTTTGTCATTTCGTTCCAAATGTTTTGCTGCCCTCCAAACACTACAATTATGTTATTTTCCCAAACATTACTAATGCTTGTAAATCCTGTGTAATCTCAGTCATTAAATTACTAATTTGGTCGTTAACGAGACAGCTGAGGATCGTAACTTGATCATGTCATGTCACAAGTCGTTTTTTCATTGCTGGTGGGGTGCGGATGGGGTATAAATGTTGATACTTCACGCAACCCACTCAACCCACTCAACCCAACCCACTAAGGCCGCGCAGGCTACATTCTTCCAACCAATCATACATCTTCTACTTCTAACAAACAGGCTGAGCTTGGCGTTTTCTTAACTTGAACAATCGAGGTGTCTGCTCTCTGCTGGCAGTGATGCTGATCGATGCACCTCTCAGTGAGCATCGCTCCTGCAGATCTCTCCTCCACACCAAAGATGTTGGTTCCTAAAACCATGTGTTTGAGTAGTGTCGCGTGTTCTCACCGCACGCGCGGTGATTATAGGGTCTATTGCGTACCACGACACACGGCAGAAGTGTGTGTGTGTGTGTGTCTGGGTGCCGGGGCGCCCCTCGGGACCAACCTCGGTCCAAAACCCTTTTTTAGTGCGTCCCCGTGGTTTGTCGTTCACGGGGGTGCTCAGCTCGGCTCTTAACCCGGTCCGACCCAGGTCACTCTGTTAAGTCCCTCACAGTTTTGTACTAATTCAGCCTTGACCCTTTTGTTTATTTATTCGTTTTACGAGCGAGTAAAGGTCCCTGGTCACCACGAAACCCTGATGTACCTGTTGCCTTGTTTATATTATTTATTTTTAATTTTTTTTATTATTAAGACCTCTTTTTACGTTTTGCCTCTTTGCCCTCTATACACGTCAGTCACAATCACCCATTGCTTGTACTATGCACCACTTACCGTGAGGGGATCGGCTGGGAGAGCGTGTCGGTCTGCTTCGCCGGGCCGATGAGTCGACGGGGAAAAGGACTCGGACGATTTTGAGTTAACCTGCTGCAAATGTAGTCAGGTAGATTTATTTAAATTAGGTCCAATAAACACAATATCTTTTACAACTGGGTATAGATTGAAAAGAATAGATAAATGTAAGATAAACAAGATAAAGGGGGGAGGGGGGGGGGGGGGTTATAAGGCACACAATTTATCACGTAATATGATTTATAAAGCACCCCTATATATGTGAGACAACCTTGTTGAAAGAGTGGTTTTGTGTCCTCTTCATGAGTAATTCTGATACGGCTAGGTGCATCAATACAGTGGGTCCTCTCGGGAAACTCGTCAGTAGTTTTATAACAAGCTAAACTAAGAAGTACAGTACATTAAGCTTCCTGTCCTTTTGAAAGGAAAATGCACCTTAACAATAGATACGTTGGAAAGTTCTGGATTTTCTATTTGGGCAAGCAGCAGCTGAACATTGTCTGTTTCAGCATTGTGTGTATTTTTGGGTTTGAGTGATTGTGTGGCCGGCTGCAAATCAAATCCCACTTTGAGGGACCATAAAGTAGCATGTTGATTGCATAATGCCCACCTGCGACTGGTGAGAGAAGGTGCTGTGGTCTCTGGCCCCTGCTAATACCGAGCTAGCTGCTGTCTCCTCATACAGCCCTGTAGAAAGGTGCAGTGCTTAACTGGGAATTATGTGTGTAGCAGAGATGAGCCTCATTCCAAAAAACCTCCATAAGGAATACATATTATTAATATAAAGCATTTGCAGAGTTGATTATTTATGCAGCGAAATCACATTTTAGTGATCATAGCATCTGATGATTGATGCCCGTCTATCCCATTCTAGCAAGTGTCAACAAATGCTGAGAGGCCTGAGTTGTCAGATAAACATTTTTACTGTAAATTGTAGTCCAGGAATACGCAGGAACGGATAGTTTAACGTTGTGTACACACACACATTTATCCACACACTGTGGATAAAAAAAAAAATATATATATTTATTATGATACTATGTTTTATGCATGAGTTTCAACACCTTCCATGCATACATGGTCAAATAATTGCTTGCTGTTCAAGGCTTTCATAACATTCACAATATAAAGCATACGTTTTCACAAAAGTGTATTTTCTGTGAACCTGAGCTCCTCGTCGCAGGCTGCTCTGCTGAAGCTCTGCTGAGAGTGCTCTGCTCAACTGGTGCAGCCCAAAGGCGTGGACAACAAAGCAGGTGTACAGGAAATACAGAGTTGAGGGGGGAAATGGACCCGAGCGCTTCCCATAACTACAACGGTGCAATGATGTTGAGCGCAATAACCGTTGCCCGGTGGAAATTGAAACGGAATTGGTGTTGCGGTCAGCGACTCGCACCGGAATTGGCAAAAAAGTGAAATAAGGTCACCGAGCGTTCCCTCATATTGTGTTCCAGTGCAGCCTCTTTAAATCATAGCCTAGTGTACGGTGCTGCTAGCCTGGTTCTACCAGACTCTCGTACTTCACTTCATTTCATTTCATTTGTACAGAGAGTCTGGACCTAATCAATTGACAAACGTTAACTCACTTGAAGGCGGGTGTTTGTTGAAGTTTAAAATGATTGGATCTGCCCAGTGCCACTCTGGATCTGCCATAACCAATCGCTAACGTTTGGTTGTGACGTATGTCATGCGCCGGGAATCACGCGCAGGTTGTACACAAACCAAACACCTTGCGCGTCTGCACGAAAATGTCCGTCAACGACAGCTGCAGGTTTTGTTCGTCGAATTTAATTTATCAGGGAAAAATTGCACATTGTAAATCAACTACCGACCTACAACAACAACTCAAACTGGCGTACGACTTTATCGTCATTGTTCTCAGACACGCCCTCTGTTCGCTGATTGGCGGCCGCTGTGGCGGCACCAGAAAACCAAATTACATACAGCAGGTCCAGACCTAGTACTGAAGGGAAATTCAAATTGAGCGGAAGTACTTAGGCGGGCGGAGCCAGGCTATGGTGCTGCTAGCCTCGTGAGAAAATCACAGTCTCGCCAGTTCAACACCTATCCAAAACCCCAAAATGTTGACGGGTCGATCAGCGCTAGGAAGAGGCTGGGGAGCAATTTATTTCAACATATGAGCATGACCCTTTATTGTTTAAGAAACTCCGGCCAATCACATCAAATAACTGAGTGACGAGCTCGCTTTCTTTGCACTTGCTGAATCCCCCCGATATCACTGATTGTTCTGTCCTCTTTCAGATTCTTGTAATCCCGTTTAAATGTGCCTGGAAGGCCGACTGATCTTCAGCGAGACACTGAGATGTGAACTAGCGAGATCGGGTTGGTCTCACAAGGCTACAACGCCGCAGAACGACGATGGGAATCTGTGTTGCCAGGGTGACAGTACTCAACACAAGGTTTATAAAATGGAATGCCCTCAAGGTTAATAAACCGGATATCATCTTTCATTATTTCTCAGCATCATATTAAAATGGGTCTTTTTGGGTTCAAAAACCAGACTTCATTAAAATTCATATCAGACATGCAGAAAAATCAAGGATACTCAATACACATGGGGCCCTATTTTAACGGTCTGAAACGCAAGTGGAAAGCGCAAAGCGCAAGTAGCTTTGTGGGCGGTTCTACGGCGCTATCGCTATTTTACAGGCAGATAAATGACACTTGCGTCGCGGCGCAAGTGTCAAAAGGGTTGGTCTGAAGCAGCCTAATTACCCGTAGGTGTGGTTTGGGCGTAACGTCCAACAAACCAATGAGAGTGCCAGCTCCCATCCCCTTTAAGAGCCATGAGCGCATTTGAATCGGACGAGTTGATATTTTGACAGCGCGTCTGCAGTCTCCGATGAGACAGATGCACATGAATTTCAAACTGCAAATGGCTCAGTTTATTGCCAAATAATATGGCCTAATTCACACATGGAATAAGGGGTTTTCTTCCACAACTTCAGAAATACTGAGTCCTCAAATAAATTTCGCCAAAGAAAACGTAAATAATATAACATGATATGCGGTAACTGATCTATTTAATGAAATACGCAATACATTATAAACATTGTTTCTTATCAGTATTGTATGCTATCCTAATATGCATGTGTCTCCGCGGTAATAGACATTGCCATTGATTGTATTATGCGTTACGTGTTTAGTTTGCGTGTGTTTAAACAGAGCACACACGCGCGCCCGCATTCATTCATTCTTTTTAACACTCACTCGCAGTAAAACAATGTTTTTCACGATCAAATACTCATCAATCCTAAAAGTTATGGGCATGTAGGCCTATACGATGTCTGTGTCAAGAAAATATGTGTTTGCTGTACGGTGTTTGCAGATGCATTGATTTAAAAGTACAACTTATTACCGCTGCATCAGCTGTTCTTTCCCAAATAATTTACCAAGAATGTGCGGCTAGGTAGATGAGAGAAGCAAAGTGTATGCGCGAGGTGCACAAGCAATCCGTATGCATCGCATGCGCATGTAGGCTATGCATCCGCCCTTAAAATAGCATCTGAACAACGCGCCACTGACTTTAAACCAGGTATTTCCTGGTCAGTAGCGCAATGGTATTCAGCAACGGCAAAATAGCGTTTGCGCCAGAACACGCCTCCTCCTTCCGCCGAACCGCCCCTTGGGGCGCATGATCAATCCCTAATTTACCGGCGAGTGGCGCTGGTGGGAAAAGAATGCTCTGCGCCAGTTGTAAACTAGCAACGACACATGCGCCAGTGACTAAGTCACTTGCGCCGGATGCAAGATAGGGCCCATGGTGTGTTTGTCTCGGTACATAAAATAAGATTGTGCTAGATTGTGTTAAACTTATGATATATTCTTTTAAACTAGTTGGTGAAGTTTTTGTGTGTCTCCTTGATTGCCGTGAATGTGCCTGGATGCACATTGTGCATGAACGCACATCAGCTCCTCCTTGTAATGCAGTGTCTTCATTTGTTTACTCCTCAAAATAATCAGAGAGAAGGAGGGAGATGGAGACGGATTATGGAACATTTAATTATAACGTGCATGCGTGTGTTTGTGTGTGTGCATGGGTGCTTCTCTGTGTGCGCGTGTGTGTGTGTGTGTCTGTGCATGTATGCGTCTGTGTGTTGGAAGGTGTGTCATTGTGTGCGTTTTTTTTTGTGTGATTGCCCTTTTTGCCTGTGTGTCTGTGTATATATATATATATATATGTGTGTGTGTGTGGGCGTGTGTGTGTGTGTGCATGAGCCTGTTTGTCATTGTGTGTGTGTGTGTATGTGTGTGTGTGTGTGTGTGCGTGTGGCTTTATTCCAATGATTATTGTAATAGCACATTTAGTGAAAGAGAATTAGCTGCAGTGCAGATGTTTTCTCTGCTATAATCACCCTCCTGGTAGCCGCTTGCAGCAATCACAGGGGACGCACACATCGGCTCATACACCACACAAACATACACATGTGATTCACAGACACACACACACACACACACACACACACACACACACACACACACACACACACACACACACACACACACACACACACACACACACACACACACACTCCAGAACGCACACAGAAAGAAACAAACACAAACTGAAAGGAGAATGTGGCGCTGGTTTATCATTAAAATGAGAGCAGGAACAATAGAGAAAGTTTTAATACATGCACGCACGCACGCACGCGCACGCGCACACGCACACGCACACGCACACGCACACACACACCTCCATTCAATGATCCTCTCAACTATGAACATCGATTTTAGGCAAGACAAGGCAAGGCAAGGCAACTTTATTTATATAGCACTTTTCATACACAAGGCAGACGCAAAGGGCTTCACATATAAACATTGTCAAACATTGTCATGTATTCGTCTTAGTGGAATATAGGAGTAGTGAAAGCTGATTAGCATTCCTGGAGAGGGGACGCGGTCCTGATTGAGCGAGTGAACCAGGCAAACAGCCACTCTGCACTACTACTTTTTGTGTTCATGTTGTGACAGGTTGGCACGGGGACCAGAAGGGATAAGTCGTGGGTCAGGAATGGAAGCCCTTTGTCCCCAGAGCAGGGAGAGTGTGGTGGCTCACAAACGGAAGTTGGATTGGATTTTTTTGGAGAAAAGAAGAGACACTGGCTGAAATGGAGGCCTGCCAGCAGCACTCCTAACAGTGTTGTGTTTGTATTCGAACGACAATCGGATGCTGTTGTGTCTTCTTCACATTATCTCCTGCTCTGTTCCTAATCTGAGTCAGAGCCGTGCTGATCTCCGGTCTGACAGCAGTCCCTCTCGTGTGCTGTGTCACACCCTGATTGGGGATTGGGACCGATGGCCAGCTCTACATTATCTCCGACATTGTGCATGTGTGCAGGGATTTCTGTCCTTTCTTTGAAGTTTTCATTCTTTTGAAGTTTGATATCTTTTGAAATGCACACACACACACACACACACACACACACACACACACACACACACACACACACACACACACACACACACACACACACACACACACATAGACATACTCGCACACTCACACACACACACACAACCACACTCGCACACACACACACACACACACACACACACACACACACACACACACACACACACACACACACACACACACACACACCAAAAGCACACACTAGTTCTTGTTGTGTATCATACGATAATATATAATGCAATGTAATCTTGGTTGGTTCTTCAGCTCTTCTTGTTCCCTGAGTTTGTTTCTGTTGAAGAATACCAAACAGAGGGAAGACGATGTAGTAGGTGGAATAAGAATTACATGGACTACGAGAAGAGGGGAACCGGCTCCCCTATCACACACAAACTCCATTCTCTGTACTAACAACGTGAGATCGAAAGCCTTAGAAGAACATCTCAACCCTCGCCCCGTCCCACACACTGATCAGCACCCCTCTCCTGCTTTATTCCCTGGGTCTCTTTGTCTGCTCATCTTTACCTTGCCCATCCCTCTTTCCCCCCCGCTCTCTTCACCACACACTGTCTCCATCCTCTACCTGTGAAGCTCTGCTCTTCTCCACACACTACATTGCATCCAGGCCTGCCCCTCTCACACTGACTACTGACAACAGTGTGTGTTTGTGTGTCTTTGTGTGTGTGTGTGTGTGTGTGTGTGTGTGTGTGTGTGTAGAGGGAAGTATGGGATGGGGGGCAAGCCAAATGGAATCTGATAGAGAGGCAAGAGAAAAAGGGGTGGACAACAGAGAGAGTGGGTGGGGGGGGGGGGGTGGGGGGGAGCAGAGTGTGTGTTTGAGGGTGGGGGGGGGGGGGGGGGTGGGGGGGAGCAGAGTGTGTGTTTGAGGGTGGGGGGGGGGGGGGGGGGTGGGGTGGGGGGGGGGGTGGGGGGGGCAGAGTGTGTGTTTGAGGGTGGGTGGGGGGGGGGGTGGGGGGGGGGCAGAGTGTGTGTTTGAGGGTGGGGGGGGGGGGGGTGGGGGGGAGCAGAGTGTGTGTTTGAGGGTGGGGGGGGGGGGGGGGGGGTGGGGTGGGGGGGGGGGTGGGGGGGGCAGAGTGTGTGTTTGAGGGTGGGTGGGGGGGGGGGTGGGGGGGGGGCAGAGTGTGTGTTTGAGGGTGGGGGGGGGGGGGGTGGGGGGGAGCAGAGTGTGTGTTTGAGGGTGGGGGGGGGGGGGGTTGGAGCAGAGTGTGTGTTTGAGGCAGGGGGGGGGGGGGTGGGGGGAGCAGAGTGTGTGTTTGAGGGTGGGGGGGGGGGGGGTGGGGGGGAGCAGAGTGTGTGTTTGAGGGTGGGGGGGGGGGGGGGGGGGGGGGGTAGCAGAGAGTACAAATGGAGTAGGACTTTGGAAGAGAATGCTGGCAGAATCCCCAAAACAGGGCTTTTCAACCTTGGCCCGGCTGCTGCTGCTTCACTGCTGGAGAGACAGATCTAGAGAGGCAGCCGCTTCTAGAGGATCCCTCGCCACAGTCCCCTGCTCTCCTCTGCATCTTCTTCACCGTCCATCGCTGCCTACACACCAAGCCCCCTGCATGTCCAGCCCCTCACTGCCTACACACCCAGCCCCCTGTAGACCCAGCCCCCTGTAGACCCAGCCCTCTAGACACCCAGCCCTCTAGACACCCAGCCCTGTAGACCCAGCCCTGTAGACCCAGCCCCTTGCTGCATTATTTCAACTTGAATGGTGCTGAATGGATAGCTGCAAGAGACTATCAAGCACACTTATCCTTTTTACAACCAAGCTACTCAAACACGACTACATGATCAAATTGCATATCAAATGGGCCCACGGCTCTTGGGAGAGTTCTATAAAAAAAAAGCTTCATAATACTGTGGTGTGTTTGCTTGATCATGAAATGTTGTCCATGTATCATTCATGTATTTTAGTTTCTGTTCTCGGGGTTAGCATAGCGTGTCTATTCCAGATTCACCGTGAGCCCGTCCTAGACCCGGGTCAGCTCCGCCGTGCGTCTCCCTGCAGGATCGCCCCGGTGTCCGGGGAGAGACCGCGGAACCGAAAGCGCAGCGCCCGGCAGCTCGAGAGCACACAGAGCGCCAAACAGGCACCGAGAATACAAATAAAGAGCCGGACGAGGGCCGCACACAACCCGCTGCGTGTCTTTTCAACGGAAAAATAGCGTGCGCGCGTCTGTAGCCTGGGGAGACGTGGCTCTGCTTGATTAGAATGTGTTGTTCTGATGGACAGCCGCCACAGCTGCACGCGGAGAAAGATTAGTGCAATTAACCCCCAATCAGCGGGGAACAGCCCCTCCAGCCACACCACAACACTCTGCCTGCTGATTTACCTCGGGAGATCGCCTCAACGTTTTATAGCCCCCCCCCGATCTGGGATGATGGTGGTGATGATGATGGTGATGGTGATGATGGCAGAACGGCAGACTTTAAAGCTGCAGTGGGAGAGATATGGGAGTTGTAAAGAAGGGGAAGAAAGGAGCAGAAGAAGAGAATTATATAAACTAAACAGAAACTAAATGAACCCAAAAGAACGTCCCATAAATGAGCCGGGAGCATCTCACACGGAGGCATTTGGAAGCAAATGACTCCAATAATATAAGTTAAATCCTATCTAGCTAGCTCCTTTAATGTCTGTTTACTAAATGGCGACCGAAAGCAAAGTGCTGTGAAGACAAAGTTGTACTTTCTTTGACCGCGGTCATAGCGCACAGTTGGGTTCGGCCACAAAGGAGAAGCCTCCCCCCCCCCCCCCGCTGTTCAGCCAGAGCGAACAATCCTCTGGCTGAACAGCGGGCTTTCCCTGTGCATTATGGGTCAGCGCACTCTGCTCTCCTCCGCTCCTCGAGAGGTAATCTTGTTGGTCTGGCTCCGGTGTCTCGGGCGACACCTGCTGTGGTGGGGATGGCGGTGAAGGTCAATTAGAGAGAGAGGGGTCGTTGGACATGGCTGGTCCGCCTCGCGTTACTCTCGGATCATTTCATTGGTACAACGTACTCAGAGCTGCGGACAGAATCGTCTCTTTTTTTTTTCCTGCCGGTGCCAAGACTAGAACCAAGACCGTTTCCACAGGGGCACACACACACACACACACACACACACACACACACACACACACACACACACACACACACACACACACACACACACACACACACACACACACACACACACACACACACACACACACACACAGGTATTATCCACAGAGGACACACTCATAACCCCCTTCCTCTGGCCCTGCTCCATAGGCTGCTGTCTACCGCAACAGATGCCCCAAAGCTGGGAAATGCACTTTTTTGACTTGTGCTCCAAACGTCAACAGGGTTGTATCAAACAATCGATAACTATTAGAAATGAATGTCAGTCAGGCCAAATATGCCAAACTCAAGCAATGTTTGAAAGATGACTACCAGCCTATTAGGATTGGAGTTTAATTAAAATTCACAAATGGCTCAAATCACGTTTCCTGCAGCAAAGTAGACTTATATATATATATTATGCATATAATATACAACATTATTATATATAACATAGAAGAAACGTAAAGATGAGACGGCAGGTGAATTGAGTTATCCTTGTTACCATAATCAGTAGGTATGATTTCATCCACCTGAACGTGTAAAATGTCAACTCCCCGAGCGGAACCGAACGGCCACGGGCCAGCTGAGCGAGCGGTGTGCAGTGAGTCCGCTCCGGAGCCTCATCCACTCAGGGTCGGCCCGCTGCACGCTGACTTTTAACCTACCAAGGTATTCCACTGACCTGGTGAAGATCACTCACACCGACAGTGACAGGGCTGAGGGCTACGTCTGTGTCGGCTATGTGGCTAGTGTGTGTTTTCTTCACTAAGATTGGGTTACGGTTGACAGAGTAACTAGAAAGACCAGCGGATGCGCAATCAAGTCGACCTGCATGCCTGCTAAGTCATATCTTCTATTCATATTCCGTTTGGTGCTTGCAGATATTCTCTCAAAACTTTATCCCAACTTAACCCCAGAGCCTATGATCTCTTTAAACACAGCTTAATAGATGAGAATTCAGCTTGTTTCAAGTCATACATACTGTTCTGCATGATTATTAAAATCAAAACACACATACACCATACACATACATACATGAAGCAAAGAATAATAACGCATATGTATCATATACATAACCACACTCATGAATAATTCAATAATACAAGGCACATATTCCACACATGTACTACATAACCTCCTACAAGCTACGAGAAGGTTAACCGGTTTGAAGATTCTCTTCTACTCTCACAGCTTTGGATCTTCCTGAGGTAAGGAACATTTCAAAGTGTCAGAAAATGAGTGCGCTTGCAGCAGAATGTGTCCTGCTAGCTTCTCATCAGTCATAACTGCTCTCTCACATTTATTATTCTGGGATGTAGCTTTTAATTTGAGAATACACTGAAATGATATTCCATTAGCCTGCTTATAAAGGCGCTGTAGGTAAGATTGAGGAGCTGTAATTTGAACGTCATTTGTTAGAAAAACCCAAGCAATCCGTCAGCTAATAGTGAGCTAAACGCTCTTTGAGAATATCTGTTCTGGTTGGCTGCACTTCTGGATGAGACCATTTAGATGAAGAATGCTACCACCTCATTCTCCACCAATCAGGGCTCTTTCCTGATTGGTGCGGGTAATCCATCTTGCCTGTCAATCACAGTTGCTTGAATTCAGTCCTGCTCAATGGTCGAGAAATGGAAGCAGAAAGGGTCTGCTGTTGTTGTTATTTCTTTTCAAAACGCTGCTCTCCTCTGCTCTCTCTCACTTTACAGCTTAACAGGAATAGTGTCTCTCCATGCTCGGATAGGGGGATTTAAGTTCTTTTCCAGATAGAAAACCAATAGACCTCAGCTAGAAAGCAGTGTGAATATATGGGAGCATGTTCAGGACTCTCTCTCTCCTCCTGACCCTGTCTATATGGTCTCTATACGGTATTTCATTCAACAACACCAGGTCCACGGCAATAAATATGGAGTCCTCTGCATTGTGCACACACACATGCCTCACTCTGTCCTTTAATGTGTGTGTCAGAGAGAGAGAGAGAGCTTGTGTATCTCAGAGAGAGAGAGAGAGAGAGAGAGAGAGAGAGAGAGAGAGAGAGAGAGAGAGAGAGAGAGGAGAGAGAGAGGAGAGAGAGAGAGAGAGAGAGAGAGAGAGAGAGAGAGAGAGAGAGGGCGAGAGAGAGAGAGAGAGAGAGAGAGAGAGAGAGAGAGAGAGGAGAGAGAGAGAGAGAGTGTGTGTGTGTGTGTGTGTGTGTGTGTGTGTGTGTGTGTGTGTGTGTGTGTGTCCAGCCAGCCTTTTTCTCTGCTCTCTGTCTTGTTTCTTGCATTTCCCTGTCCCACCAGACACACAGAGAGTGAAAGCAGAAAGCAGCAACTGAGAAGCCAGATGAACTAAGGGTGTAGTGGTAGAAAGGATGCAGCAAACAAAGGAGAAGATACGATTGAAGGGATGGAGCAGGAAGGCAGCGTAGGACAGACCATTAAATCTAGCGTTTGGAATGAAGAGAGCGAGGCAGATAGAGACAGGTAGAGCTTGGCTGGCATCTTTCTGCCTGAGCCCATTGAAATGGGGGATGATCTAGGCTTTGTTCACTGCTGTATACAAGCTCTCTCGCTCCCTTCCTTTATCTCTCTCTCACTCTCCCTTTCGTTTTTTCTCACTCTCTGTCTCTCTCTTTCTCTATCTCGCTCTCTCTCGTTCTCTCACCAACTCAATTACCTGTGGATTTGCCAACTGCAGTTGCACACTGTCCGCCACAAGAGGGCAATAATGTCAAATCTAAAAATGAACTGCTGTTGTGCACCGTTAACACAACTGAGGGAACATGAGACTGTTTATATAATAGAGCTTACACTTTCGGTAAATAGATACTAATGTAAGGGTTTTAAAGACCTGTGGATGTTAAAGCAGAGGGCACAGGGCTTAACTGCATGCATTCTCAAATAACAGGATATGTTCCCTCCATGCCAAAGCCTATCAAAGAAATAGGCTTGGCTGGGATCGACTCCCCGCCGAAAGAATGCGGGTTCTATCCCCGATGGCCTGCGGCATTCTTCATCTGTATCAACCCAGGCAGTCCATCAAAACCTGGTGTTTAATACACAAAAAAAATAATGATATAAATAACATTACAGTATGATAATCCTGTCCTAGCAGGACGAAAGCGTGTGACAGAAACCACGTTGACTAACCTGACAGTTGAGGGGATGATGCTTCTACACTCTGTATACATAGGGAAGGCCTTATGGTAACATCGCTGTGCGCCAAGTCATTCTTTACGGCACAGATCAAGCTATTCTGGCTAAAGCTGAACACGGTGCCAGAGGGGGGGGGGGGGGGGGGGGGGGGGGGGTGATGGCCGGTCTCTCGTTCTTCTCCTGGCAGTTGAAGTGCTGATTGGTCCGTTTCTAAGCGTCTGCCCCCCCCCCCCGCCTCTGCCTAGTATCTGTTGCACTGGGCCAACATGGAATGTCAATGTAGCTTGTTTCATTTTGGCTCCGCTGCGGAAGTGAAACATGCTATCCATGTTATCTGCTAACATAGATGCATATCATCCATGTTTTCTATGTTAACATAGATGCTATCTCTGCATTTGTCACCAACTCTTTCAGAGCCATGCTGCTTGATTTGAGATTAAATTGGCAAACAGCACTGGTGGGCGTCGGAGACATCAACCACGGCTCAGAAAACCTATTATGATTATATCAGAGACCAGGTTGGATATATATGTGACCGCGTCACCAGAGAGTAACCCCTTTTTTCCTTAATTATTCCTTCAACTGAATTACGTTCATCATCTCCGTTGAATAATTCAAACTATGAAATGTTCACCTTCCGCTCGCCACAGAACGGAGCACACTTTCAGTCCTGCTCCCATCTCCATGTTGGGGATGCTTCACTCCAGTCCTCGGTTCTCTGAGGCAGTCGAGTTTGGGCAGAGTCAGAACTTTCCCCTGAGCTGCGGAGCGTATCCGCCCCACGGCGTCTCTGAGCTGCCGGCGGTCTGCACAGGAGTTCTGGAGAACTCACTGCCTGGGGTGCTGAGGCTTTCTAAGTGGCCGTTTAGTAAAACAGCTCTCTCCCTCCGTGGGTACGTTTACATGCATCACTTAATCCGATTACAGCCATAGTTCGACTATGCTCCTCAATTGGGCAACTGCCGTTGTCCGAGAATACATGGGCGGTGAGAAAATCGATTCATCGGCCGAAGCGTGGCGTAACCCGGTGCGATAGGTGGCGCTGTACCCATTTCGTCAGACCAAAAGTGTGTCGTGCTCCTTGACCTCTCCATCGTGTTGTTTGCTGTTTTTCGACGGTGACAACAACACGACTACCGTCTCCTTCTACCGTCTTCTTCCGGTTCACGTCCCCGGAAAAAAATCTCGAGCATGCACTATCCAATTGAATTTATACATGCACGATTAAGGAGACTATATATCAAATAATCGATTCATAGTCTTAATCCTACTATGAGAAACCTGATTCGGTCAAATTTTTGTCCGACCAAGGTTTATACATGCATCTTAAAAATCCAATCATGGTCGGACGAACCAGATAATTTGGTTTTCTCGAGCGTCATGTAAACACACTGAGTGATTGTGGATCGGTTCTTGAACGGTAGGACACTTCTTTGTGTCCTGCAGGGCACAGTGTGCTGCTGGGGGTCGTTCTATCCAATCACAGGACAGAACACAAAGGATACAAGCCAACTGTACACCTATACAGGTGACAACGTGCTTGCACACATTTGTGCGTTGAGGCTGAGACCCCAGTAGTTATTGCTGTTGGCATTGCGACGTTTAAAAAGGACAATATGAGCAAACATTTAGCTGAAATGTGCTCTGAAATACATTTGCCTTTGTCGTGAAGACGCTCACTCGAAGGCTTCAGGGATCTGGGTTAATTGCTCCGACTCTGCAGCAGTGAAGAGAAATCTCCTGTTCAATTTCAAAACCTGAGCCTCTCTTTCTGAAGAGGTGCAGCGTTCGGAGAGGGAGATCGAGAGGAAGAGGAAGGGGTGAGGAGAGTTTTTCTCATATTGTGCTTTTAACCTACATAGGTCAAATGAGGGGGGGTTTAACCTAGAATGTATTGCTTGTAGTGGTTTAACCAAGGACTGGAGCACATTTACATTTAGGGCATTTAGCAGACGCTTTTATCCAAAGTGACTTACAATAAGTACATTTGTCATAAGAAGTGCATCGATATATCGCTGTCGGTACAGAAAGGATGTTCATAGAACCAAGTGCAAGTACAACAATCGCTAGGCTAACCAATTCCCTGTGTTACAGCCAAGATAGCAGCTACTGCAGTTGCTACACAGTTAAGTACTATAATACAATACAATACAATACAACACAACACAATACAGTGTACAATGGTGGCCAGAAGGGGGAGGGTGGCTATGCAGTGTCGAAGTCCCAAAATCGAGAAAAGTTGTGACTTTGCTGAACGGCCTTTGCTAGCTCTTAGCGATGGCGGTACCAGACGTCCAGCTGAGGTAGTTGAGCGGAGGGATCGAGCTGGGGTGTGTGGCTTTAGCAATGCTTGGAGGTAGGCAGGTGCAGTTCCATCGACTGCCTTGTATGCCAGTACCATCGTCTTCAATTTGATGCGAGCTACTACAGGGAGCCAGTGGAGGTCCCGGAAGAGGAGGGTCACATGGGAGATCTTCGGTAGGGTGAACACGAGGCGCGCTGCCGCATTCTGGATGCGCTGCAAAGGTTTAATCGCAGAGGCAGGAAGTCCAGCCAGGAGTGAGTTGCAGAAGTCGAGGCGGGAGATGACCAGTGATTGGACTAGAAGCTGAGCTGCTTCCCTTGTGAGGAAGGGCCGGATTCTGCGGATGTTGTAAAGTGCAAATCTGCAGGATCGGGCAACTGCAGTGATGTTTGCGGTGCAGGATAACTGATTGTCCAATACCACACCGAGGTTTCTGGCATTTGGAGAGGGAGATACAGTGATGTTCTCGACGGTGACCAGTAAGTCCATGTGTGGGCAATCTTTCCCTGGGTTTAGGAGGAGCTCGGTTTTGTTGAGGTTAAGCCTCATGTGGTGGGCAGTTGTCCAGGTGCTGACGTCCGCCAGACATTCCGATTTGCGTGTTGCAATCAGGGCTTTATCAGATGAGGGGAAGGAGAGAAATAGCTGAGTGTCGTCAGCATAGCAGTGATAGGAAAAGCCGTGTAATGCAATTACCGAGCCCAGAGATCTGGTATAGAGGGAGAACAGAAGAGGCCCCAGTACAGAGCCTTGAGGGACACCAGTTTCAAGCGTGCAAGGTTTGGACAAGGAGCCATTCCATGTCACTTGATAGGTGCGGTTCGTCAGGTAGGATGTGAACCAGGAAAGAGCAGATTCAGCGATGCCAAGTTCGGCAAGAGTGGCAAGAAGGATCTGGTGGTTCACCAGATCCAAGCATTATTTGAAACAAAAAAAAATCGGAACAGATCTTGAAATCCACTGGTTTGCTCAAGGGCACCCTGCGGTGTCATGAAGAGCTTAGAAATCCTTGAGATGTTTTCATTATTTTGTTATTTTTCATTTACAGGGGAAAAAAAACTGCCTACCGTTCTTTTAGTTCCAATCCCTTGAAGACAATGACTCCACTCACTGATCGTATCCAATTGAGTTTGTTTGAAGCATTTTGGACGAAGCACTCTACGTGGAGTACAGATAGATAAATCAATAGCAAGATAAATGGAACCCCCTCATCCTTTATCTACTTCATCAAAGCTCAGAGAAATCAAAGATCAAGCTCTGGAGATTAGAGTGAATTGCATTTTATATCGAATAATAGTGTTCATTGGCTCTTCCACAAGAATATGTGTGTTTGTAGATGCAAAGCACACAATTTGTGTGTGTGTGTGTGTGTGTGTGGGGGTGTGTGTATGTTTGTGTGTGTGTATGTGTTGAAGCAACCTCAGTTAAGGCTTTGAATTAAACATGTGTGTCCTGTCTTGTTCACACTTTCTCATTCTTGTGTGTGTGTGTGTGTGTGTGTGTGTGTGTGTGTGTGTGTGTGTGTGTCTTTGATGTTTCATGAATCGGTTCATGAGAAGGATTGTGCGTTTGGGTGTGTTTGTGTCTGTGTGTGTGTGATGATTCATGTATGGGTTCATGAGAAGGATTGTGCGTGTCGGTGTGTGTGTGTTTGTGTGTGTGATGATTCATGTATGGGTTCATGAGAAGGATTGTGCGTGTGTGGCTGTGTGTGCATGTGTGTGGTTGTATCCCAGGCATCCAATCCAAGCGAATCCATTGTGCACAAGTTTTATCAAAGACTTATGCATGCCCTTGGTTTACTGTTGACTTGAGGGTGTATGTGTGTATGCATGCGTGCGTGCGTGCGTGCGTGTGTGTGTGTGTGTGTGTGTGTGTGTGTGTGTAGAGTATGTGTTTGTGTGTGTGTTTGTGTGTGTGGGTCACATTTGTGGAATGTGTTTGGAAGCATACACAGGATTTGCAATTCTGGAGTGCAAGAAAAGGTACTTGAAGCTGGTGAAATATATGCGCAAGGCATTCCAAGCTAACAGCCGTATCTCTCTGGATACGGTTCACACCCCAGATACGTTGGCTGGACGGGCGGGCGGAAGACAGACCGCTTCTTCACCTCAATGTCACGTCACATGACCGCCGGCATGTTGGGAGTATAGAGCATTGGAAAGTTAGTTACGAATGCATAGGGATTTGATAGATCTTATTGTGTTTATGTGTTTTTTTGTGTGTGTGTGTGTGTGTGTGTGTGTGTGTGTGTGTGTGTGTGTGTGTGTGTGTGTGTGTGTGTGTGTGAGTGAGCATTTCTGGCTTGATCTGGTTCTCTTGAAGTCAAAAGAGAGCGAATGAGCAAGAGAGAGAGAGAGAGAGAGAGAGATAGGGAGCAAGCAAGGCAGAGGGAGAGAGAGTGGGTGAGAGGGAGGCACTTAGATTCAATCAAGGGCAAATTAGAATAAAAGAACCCAACAAGGTGAGATTTCCTCTGCCTGTGGGCCGTGTGGGGCTCCTGGAGCGAGCTGGGCGGTGAGGACCGGGCCCTGGGAGCGAGCTGCGCGGTGAGGACCGGGCTCTGGGAGCGAGCTGCATGCTGGGGCCCTGTGCCGTCCCCACCTGGGCCTCCGTCTAATTAATAATCGGTGTACTGAGGGAATCAACACAGGGATCCATAACCCATGTAATCAGGGCCCCGGGGCAGGGAGGGAGGGAAGAGGGAGGGTGGTGGAGGGAGGAGGGAGGAGGGAGGGAGGGAGGGAGGGAGGGAGGGAGGGAGGGAGGGTGGTGGAGGGAGGAGGGAGGGAGGCGGAGGGAGGTGGGAGGAGGGAGGAGGGAGGGAGGAGGGGGAGGCAGCTTTTTATGCAGCTTTTCTGGTTTCCTTGAGAAAACTAAGTCAAAGTTTTGCCTATTAATGTGTTATTGGATCTTTTAGGATCAGACACTAAGACACACGCACACGCACACGCACACGCACACGCACACACACACACACATACAAACACACACACACACACACACACACACACACACACACACACACACACACACACACACACACACACACACACACACACACATACAAACACACACACACACACACACACACACACACACACACACACACACACACACACACACACACACACACACACACACACACACACACACACACACACACACACACACACACACACACACACACACACAGACTATAACTATATGACTTTATAACCATATTAATACACATGTTCCAGCCTAGTTTGAGCAAAGATTCAACTGGCATTTCCTATCCATAGTCCTGTATTGTGTCTGTATATGTATAATGGATGTGTTATCTTTGCACACTATATCCACCGCTTTGACTCATTAAGAAGCATGTTGTTCATTCTTACTGTGCCACAGCCCTAGTGG
This sequence comes from Gadus macrocephalus, assembly GCF_031168955.1. Lineage (NCBI taxonomy): Eukaryota > Metazoa > Chordata > Actinopteri > Gadiformes > Gadidae > Gadus > Gadus macrocephalus. The sequence continues at coordinate 4,043,731 of NC_082391.1, read as the reverse complement.
AAGTTAATAATAATAATAATAATAATGGATTTAATTTATATAGCGCTTTTCTAGACACCCAAAGACGCTTTTACAGTGAATAATAATAATAATAATAATACATTTAATTTAGAGGCGCCTTTCAAGACACCCAAGGTCACCTTACAGAGCATATAGTCATCATAAATCGTTTAAAAAAACAAGTAAATAATAATAAAAAAAATAAATAAAAAAAATAAACATAAAAAATAAAAAATAAATAAAACAAAAACAAGACAAAACAAAACAAACAAACAATCAAAACATTGTTGTCAAGTTGAAGTGAATGTATGCATTCACCGTTGTAAGTCGCTTTGCATAAAAACGTCTGCTAAATGCCCTAATTATTAACGTAAATGAAGAAAAACTGGGAGTGAAATCTTAAAGTGAGTAGTTATTCACACAATGCGGTTCATATAACAATTGAGGAATGAAACAAATGAATTTCTAATTTATTATCTGAGGAAAGAAATAGTTTAAATTGTCGTTATTTTTTGTTATTTTTCACAATATTTTTGTGTTCTTTAACTCACTATATCAAATATTAAATTTAATTTAAATGTAAATTTAATTTAAATTTAAATTTTTGTTTCAATTTATGCTAACTTTAACTTAACTCTATACTTTATACTAATTTTAGGACTCCAATAACACTTGCTGTATTTGTGGAACGTGTCAAATTGGCTGAAAGCAGGGATTATAGCATTTATATCATGATTGATGATGATGTTGATGTATTATGATTACTTTTTAAGCAACACTATTTCCATGAAAGGTTCAACTTTGTCTGTGTTTGTGTGTGTGTGCGTGTGTGTGTTTGTGTGTGCTTTGCAGTTTAGTCATTAAATAACACTCCAATATGGTGCATTGTTATTGGTATTCAAATTTGAAACCAAAAAGTTTCACCAACTCCTGTTCAGCCATGTTCGGAATATGCCTGGAAATATATGAATCTGCTTTCTGTCACCTGAGAGAGAACTCAACCACTTCCCCAATAGAGAAAAACAATATTAATATTCAAGCTGCTGGACAGATACACCGAAACACTGATAAACACGAGTGACAGGCAGACAAGAAGGCGGTAATAGTGACAGACAGACAGAACGCGATGGCGGTGGTGCAGATTAATGCGTGTTCCTTTGTCTTGGGGAGGTGAGCTGAAAGTGCTCACTCACCGTGTTTATGACACAGAAGGCGGGACTCTGAAAGCTGGAGGACCGCTGGGGAGCGAGTTAGTTGCTTTGAAACTTCAATGAGTCCGTTTTACATTCTAATCCCTCCGGCTTTCTCCCTCATCACCTCCCCATGTTTTTCATTCTCCATCGCGCTCTGTTGTGAATACGTCATTCCTTCTATTTTGGGTTAAAACCAACCGCACAGATCAAATAAGTTAGACTTTTTCCCCCTATACTCATTGTCTGTCTGTCTGTCTGTCGCCATCTCTTGTTGTTTTCCATCTCAAGTTTACTTTGCTCTTTCTATTTCTATTCCCAACAGACGACACAACATCAAATGTGTCTGAGTGAAAAATGACGGCTTCAAGTTACCCAATTGGTTGCTGAATAAGTTTTGATTACTTTCTTGAGTCCTACGTCCTTCTCTCTAAGTAAGTGGTCCTCACCTTTAACCCTTATAAGGCGTTCGGGTCTGTGGGACCCGTTTTCAGTTTTTAGCTTTATAAAAGTGATACAAATAATTATTATTTTGAACTAAGATTCATTGGCTTTGGCTCATTTTCTGTGAGGAACATGAATCAGAAAACATTTTCAATGACCCCCCCCCTGTATACCCCCCCATCACATTTATATTACACACAGGGTGTTCGGGTCCAGTGGACCCGGAGCTAGTTTAAGTGTGGAAATCATAGGTTCTGTGCACCCTCATTTTCCTTCCTCTGTGTGTGTGTGTGTGTGTGTGTGTGTGTGTGTGTGTGTGTGTGTGTGTGTGTGTGTGTGTGTGTGTGTGTGTGTGTGTGTGTGTGTGTGTGTGTGTGTGTGTGTGTGTGTGTGTGTGTGTGTGTGAAAGAGAGAGGGGGAAAGAGAGAGGGGGAAAGAGTAAAGCAGGTGAATGGGCCCTTGGTGTGAGCACCCACAGTGTGCACCCACTGTTCACGCACAAGGTTGCAAAATTGGAGCACCCAACACTATCAAGCTTGGGGACCTGACACTATAAAAAAGCTCTGTCAGCGTGGTTCCATACCACAACTGATCAAGATGGCAAAGCAATTCTCTGTTCAGACTGCCTTACAGTTGATATTTGAAGAGACAGAGGGTTTTGATGGTGATGCAGAGGAAATAAGTTCGGAAAGTGAGGATAACATTTCAGAGTTTGAAGAGGAGGATGAGCATCAGCCAGCTCCGAAACGTAAAAGAGCCTCAGGACTAGCCCTTCAGCAGCCAGGACAAGCCTGCGAGCAGCAAGCCCCAGGACCATCCCGTGAGCAGGCAGGACCAGCCCGCAAGCAGCCAGCCCCAGGACCATCCCGTGGGCAGCCAGGACCAGCCCGCGAGCAGCCAACCCCAGGACCAACCCGCGAGCAGCCAACCCCAGGACCAACCCGCAAGCAGCCAGCCCCAGGAACAACCCGCAAGCAGCCAGCCCCAGGACCATCCCGTGAGCAGCCAGGACCAGCCCGCGAGCAGCCAACCCCAGGACCAACCCGCGAGCAGCCAACCCCAGGACCATCCCGCAAGCAGCCAGCCCCAGGAACAACCCGCAAGCAGCCAGCCCCAGGAATAACCCGCAAGCAGCCAGCCCCAGGAACAACCCGCGAGCAGCCAGGCCCAGGAAAAACCCGCAAGCAGCCAGCCCCAGGAACAACCCGCAAGCAGCCAGATGTAGGACCAGCCCGTCAGCCAAAAAGAAACGCTGTGAAGTGTGTGGACCCATGATGGACAGAGAAACACAATATATGCAACCAGTGCAAAAAATACATATGCAATACACACACAGTGAGACTCTGCCCCTCATGTGTGGTATAGTCTGATATACGTATAATGGCCGTGTTCAAAGGCTTTAATGTGTTGTTCAGACAGATGTTATTGAGTATGTTTCAATTTCTAATGATGTTGATTATTTCCCAGTTATGCCTGTTTTATGAGGCATTTCCTTATTTTGTTGCATTTTAATGCAAAAAGAAACAAAAACGAGTGGCACCTTTATTCATAAATGTGATTTAACAAAGGTAAAGTGAACAAATTTAACATATGTGTTGTTTATATTACTTGCAATTGGGATGAAGTAACCATCTGGTGAGTATTTAAAAAAAAAAAAGTTTGATTATGTTGAATTAAAAGGCCTAAAATGCAATGGGTCCACCAGACCCAGCAGCACCTCCTGTGTAACAAAAACACGAACACCCTATGAGGGTTAAAACTGCAACTTTCTGCCTCTTTTTAAACCTTTCCTGATTATTTTCATGTCTTTCTGGAGCATCGATGCTCTCACCATCGGCCAAAGGGAGTTCATTTAAACATTACAAATTCAAAATTATACGTTAGTCTCTTAGCATTTTGGAGGACAATCTCCCAGGTTCCCTCGATAAGCCGTGGAAACAATTAGAGTTAAAATAAACCCTGCCTTGCAGAACTAATCAAAAGTCTCGATGGCAGCCCTTGATATCGGGGTGGGGACATGCAGAAGGTGTTAGTGCTCGTCAACACTGTCCTACCAACAAGTGTTCTGGTCCGGGGTTACAAATATTTCAACATAGTCCCTGAAAATCCTAAATTTCACCAAGATTGAGATGTCTGAGATGTTTGCACACAGATGTTTTGGAGTTGGCGAGATCTTTGAACCTCTGGTACGACAGAGTCAGAGGAGGCTTCAGGATGAACATCGAAACAAACGCTGTGTTACACTGATGCATGGCCACAACAACGTCGTTTTATTCCATTATCTGGCCTAACAGAAGAATGCAACAGGATATCTGAATGTCTCTCATGGGAATACAGGAGAGAGAGTAGTTTACTGTCCCCCATTGTTATTTTATATATTTATGCTGAAGTTAGTTTAGACCAAGTCATTTGATCGGACAAGAGGTGTTCCATGAGCGCTGATAGTATACCAGCACTTGGCGTTCGTAATACGGATGAATCGCTCTGCTTCACGCAAGGCCCCAACACTGCACAATAATAGAAACATATAAATGTAGATGTACCAGCACCCCCACCCTAACAATCTCATGAGGATCTCCAAGGGGCCGTCATCACATCCAGGGGGGTTGGTCACCCCCTTAATTGGCAACCTGGTTGGTGGGATAATTGAAGTGAGTCCTCTCTCTCTCTCTCTCTCTCTCTCTCTCTCTCTCTCTCTCTCTCTCTCTCTCTCTCTCTCTCTCTCTCTCTCTGAAGGGAGGAAACAGGCTGAAGAGCATGAGCATATGTCAACATGACACATAATCACACAGAATTAGTTTTTCAGGGGGAAGGTGGGGGGGACATTAAAAAGATAAACGTGAAAGCCTCCCTATCAAAGAAGCGCACTCACACCCACACACACACCCACACACACACACACACACACGCACGCACACACACACACACACACACACACACACACACACACACACACACACACACACACTTAAACTTAGCATATCATAATTGAGTTGACGCGCTCTTATTTTTGTCCGTCCCTCGTCCCCCTTCATTCTGACAACTACCTCTGTCGGTACCATTATCTCGGGGCTTATTCTCTGGCTGCTTCCCCCCAGATGAAAGAGAAAGGAGCGACGAGGCACTAAAGAAGCAGGGAGCCCCCATGAACGCACGCACCCTCTAACAACTCTTCCGCGTCGCTGCGCAAAACAGTTGAGCGTTTTCAAAGCAAAGGCGGGAGAGCTATTATAATCCTCATCAGTGACGCGGGGGCCGCGCTCTCAACGAGCCGTGATGTGCAGCTGAAGCGTGTCCCAATCCCGCTCCAAGCAGAGCTTAACTCCACTCTGAATAATGAATATTGACCAAGTTAAAGAGTTATTATAGCAGAGAGAGAGGGAGAGGGAGGGAGGGAGGGAGGGAGGGAGGGAGGGAGGGAGGGAGAGAGAGAGGGAGAGAGAGAGAGGGAGAGAGGGAGGGAGAGAGAGAGAGAGAGAGAGAGAGAGAGAGAGAGAGAGAGAGAGAGAGAGAGAGAGAGAGAGAGAGAGACTAGTCATCAAGAACAATGAGTTATTGTTTATTTCTACCCATTAATGTTCCACTACACGCATGCGCATAGTGCACACACGCACACACACACACACACACACACACACCCACCCACACACACACACACACACACACACGCACAAGCACGTTAGCAGCCTCAGAGGACATAGTGTCCGTAAAATGAAACTGGTCCTCAGCCCACATGACAAGTCATTACCTGAGGATCATCGACTGCAGCGACGCCGTCTCCCACGCCCTCTTTTTAAACCGTCCCTAACGTCCTCCTTCCATCCCTCTTTATTTGCCATCTATATGAAAATGAGAAAAACTCACTCTCACTTAATTGGCTCCTGGTCCCGGCCCCCGCCCCTCTCCCCCCCCCCCCCCTGTCTTACCATCCCGGTGACTTCTTTGATGATATGGTTTTCCTGCGATAACTTCAATACAAATGTACGCTT
>NC_082391.1:4028108-4033108 GCF_031168955.1 Gadus macrocephalus | reverse complement strand
AACCTTGATGCAATAAAACAGAAGGAAGTGAAGGTGAGAGATAATGAAAATGTTTTCTCATTATTTTAAATGTCCTGTCCTACCTGAAGGATACATGACCCTTGATGTTCATGTAGCGTTTTGGATGAGCTTGCTACTGCAGGGCAGCAAACATGGTGTTTCAGTCCCCCTGCCCGGGAGACCAGCAGGGCTCTAAAACGAGATAAACTTGCTGATCTGCAATATTTTATTGAACTCACTCTCCCTCTTTCCGTCTATCTTCTTTTTCTTCGCACGGGATTTCAACCAACTATACCGAATCAATATCATGAAAACCCAACAGTCCTGTTGGGTTTTCTTTTCTTTTTGTTCATGCAGTATTATGACTTTCTTCAGTTTCTCTAAGCGGAATAACAGGGAGATGGGTGGATTAAATGCAGCAAAACAAATTTCATAAATTGATCATTTTACATCCGGCTCAACTAAAATATAAACCCGAGAGATAATAACAGACGCCAGTTGCCTTCAATACTACTTGTTTTATAACTACTAGATTGCAGCTGAACATAATTGGAGTATGAATAAGTAAACAAAACAATTCACAAAGAGCTCCAAAAACTGGAGCTATCTCCAGAGTCAGTGGCGTCGCTTTGGCATTTTACCATTTGCTAAATCCTCATAATCACACCAAGTAGCTCCAGAAAAAAAATCTTTTATTTTGTTTATCACTTTAGCAAATACCTTTGAAAGAAAAAATGCGGAAGGATCTGAAACACTAAAGCAATCTCAATCTATTGTGAGTAACGCGTAAAATAATAAAACTTTTATGGCACCAAGACGCAGATTGAAGTGTGCCGTGGTGATTTTAGTATGGCAAAGTTCCCTTACAAAACAAAATGTTGAAAAACTTGCTTGTTGAAAAACAACAGATTCTATTGACCAATCTATTTCACACTATAAGACAGTTATTTAACACAGTGTTTCAACACAGGGCTTCTCTTTGACAATATTATTGAAAAAAAGTTAAATAAGGCTAATATCTAACATTTAACTGATTTAATCGCTTAGGTCAGAGAAATCATCAGCAAACCAAATCTATGAAATATAATTGTGTTTTCCATCGGTCTGAAACTGTTGTGCTGTTCATATAATTACAATGCCTTTGCTTTTCTCAAACAAATTGTGCAATAAAGCCTGTTCAACTAGATACAATAAGATTGTGTGACAACTCATTGCCCATTAATCACAGTTGTTGACCAAGTTGCCTTTGTTCAATCAAGCTGCCATGCAAAACAGAAAAACAACGCTGATGGTGTGAAAATAACTGCACAGACTTGGATTATTAATATTAGATGCAGTGATACGTTTTTATCAGTTGTTGATAAGACAATGATGCAAAAACACAAAACAATATTGCTTCTGGCTATTTTTCCCTAGACATTTTTTGCATGTTTTCCAGGCACTGGAGGAGATTATATGCATGAAAGCAAAGTATTCATTGCATGATCAGAAAGAAGGATGTCTTGGCTTTTGTTTAACACAAACATGTTTGTGTAAGGTTAAGGGAATGGATGTCTAGACGCATTCAAATGTCACTACAGCTTTTGTTTCGGCATTGGTAAGAATTAAGCTTGATTTGTTAAGTTTCGTTATCAGAATGCGGACAAAATACAAGTCTGTCTAATCACCTGTGAGGTATCTTCTTTTAGTAACACTACGGTGATTTGGGTTGGGCTGCTTCTTTTTAGTTAGCTGGGCATTAAAATATGGGCTTACAGAATCTGGGCCAGTATTGGTCTGTTCGGCCTTAAGTTGTTAAGCTAAATAGGCCCAATAACATTGTGATCCAGTTCATTTAGAAAAAAAAAACTCTAGAGCAAACTTTGTGAACTGAAAGTCAAGGGTCTCTCCGCTGAGCAAGATTCACACTCCATTTTAAAAACACATTTCAGCATACTTTATTTTTTGATTTACCAAGAGGTAACAGCAGTGTATCTTGTACCTGCCAGCCTTATACATTGACTGACTTTATGGAAGATACAAATGAATAAATGTCATAGTGATTATCAATAATGTGAATATTCGAGACTTCAGGAGGGAATCATGCCCTAGCCCCTTAATTTTCTATTTCTTAGAAAATGCATTCAACTGATCCTGCCCTCCTCCCCAATCTGTCATCTCCTGCCACCCAGGTTTATGGGCTGTTAAGAGAGAAGCACACAGATCAAAGACAAGAAACACCTTCAACATCTGATTCCTTCTGTCCAAGTTGCATACAGCTCCACACTCAGATGATATGCACCCACATGCAACCTTCACGATGACTGGCCAGGGATTTTCTATAAGCAAGCGTGTCCTCTCGGCTTGGGATTAAGTACCCAGAGGAAAGCCTTACACACTCCACCAGGCACCCTTACAAGGCACTTATTGTTATTATTTAATTGTACATAGCAGATGTTGTTAGCAATTAACGGTGCTTGCCTTTCGATATCTCCTTTGTTGTCTCTAAATGTACCAATATCATCCAACTGCAGACACAAATGGGCGTTCTCGTGTGGTGGGAGTTCCCGTTAACGCAGACTGGAACGCCCCCTTCTTATTCTTCGTCGCCTTTCTCGCTGAACTGTATTCAAATGTCAAAGTGTACTACTCCAAACCATGTAAATAGTGTTGCAAATAAACTTCCAAAAAAACATAAGGGGCAACACTGTCGTTTTTTATCACTCGTCATGAAAAAAACATAAGGGAAATAATAGAAAAACACACATACATTTTAACGTCATGTATATCCTCTTTATTGATGATGGATCATTGTGTATTGTCATCGCCTCAGTGGTGCAGCGGAGTGTACACTGCCTAACCCACTGGCGACCGCGGCTCATTTTCTGTGGAAAACACAATATCTTTAATTTGAAACGTAATGCTTTCATGTCTATTGCATTGTCATATATAACCACAGACAAAATTAAATAATAAGTCTCAGTGGGAAGTGGAGAGAGCTGTGAGCTGGAGACCAGGGTTCAAGTCCGGTTTATGTCCTCTGTTGGAAGACTCTTATCTCTATTTCATGCGAATTACAAAGTCAAGTATAACCATTGTTTTGACTTTATTTGGTGTCTTGATGGTGCATTGATAAGTTTGGAGGTTAATACTCTAAACAGCTCAGAATTGGATCCCTGCAAAAACGTCGACAGGGGTACCACTTCCGTTTATTATTGGTCGTCATGAAAAACAAATATATATGAAAAAAAAAAAAATTGCCCTTGTCAAATAAAATATAACTGTTGCTTTTCATCAGTCATCATGTCTTTTTCATCAAATTGAACGTAAAGGGTAACACTGTCGTTTTTTATCTGTCGTCATGAAAAATCCATAAGGGGTAACACTGTCGAAATGTATCGAATAAAACATAGGGGGTAACACTGTCGTTTTTATCAAATGAAACATGAGGGGTGACACTGTTGTTTTTTATTGGTCGTCATGAAAAAAAACATAAGGGGTATCACTGTCGTTTTTTATCAGTCGTCATGAAAAAAAACATAAGGGGTAACGCTGTTGTTTTTTATCGGTCGTCATGAAAAAAACATGAGGGGTAACACTGTCGTTTTTTATCGGTCGTCATGAAAAAAAACATAACGGGTTGTTTTTATCGATCGTCATGAAAAAAAACACAAGGGATGACACTGTCGTATTTTATTGGTCGTCATGAAAAAAAACAAGGGAAATAATAGAAAGACACACATACATTTTAATGTCATGTATATCCTCTTTATTGATGATTTATCATTGTGATTTTTTCATCGCCTCAGTGGTGCAGTGGAGTGTACTCTGCCTAACCCACTGGCGACCGCGGCTTAATTTCTGTGGAAAACACAATATCATTCATTTGAAACGTTATGCTACCATGTCTATTGCACTTACACTCATATACTGTATAACCACAGACCAAATTAAATTAAAAGTCTCAGTGGGAAGTGGGGAGAGCTGTGAGCTAACCCCCTGGAGACCGGGGTTCAAGTCCGGTTGATGTCCTCTGTTGGAAGACTCTTATCTCTATTTCATGTGTATTATAAAGTCAAGTATAACCATTATGTTGACTGTATTCGGTGTCTTGATGGTGCATTGATAAGTTCGGAGGTTAATACTCCCTACAGCTCAGATTTGCATCCCTGCAAAAACGTCGACAGGGGTACCACTTTCGTATATTATTGGTCGTCATGAAAAAAAAACATATATGAAAAAAAAAAAATTGTCCTTGTCAAATAAAATATAAGGGGTAACACTGTTGTTTTTATCAAATGAAACGTAAAGGGTAACACTGTCGTTTTTTATCTGTCGTCATGAAAAATCCATAAGGGGTAACACTGTCGAAACGTATCGAATAAATCATAGGGGGTAACACTGTCGTTTTTATCAAATGAAACATGAGGGGTGACACTGTTGTTTTTCTTTGGTCGTCATGAAAAAAACCATAAGGGGTAACACTGTTGTTTTTTATTGGTCGTCATGAAAAAAAACATAAGGGGTATCACTGTCGTTTTTTATCGGTCGTCATGAAAAAAAATATAAGGGCTAACGCTGATGTCTTTTATTGGTCGTCATGAAAAAAAACACAAGGGGTAACACTGTTGTTTTTTATCGGTCGTCATGAAAAAAACCATAAGGGTTAACACTGTCGTTTTTTATCGGTCGTCATGAAAAAAAATATAAGGGCTAACGCTGTTGTCTTTTATTGGTCGTCATGAAAAAAAACACAAGGGGTAACACTGTTGTTTTTTATCGGTCGTCATGAAAAAAAACATAAGGGGTAACACTGTCGTTTTCTATCGGTCGTCATGAAAAAAAACATAAGGGGTAACACTGTTGTTTTTTATTGTTCGTCATGAAAGAAAACACAAGGGGTAACACTGTTGTTTTTATTGGTCGTCATGAAAAAAAACATAAGGGGTGACACTGTCGTATTTTATTGGTCGTCATGAAAAAAAACATAAGGGAAATAATAGAAAAACACACATACATTT
>NC_082391.1:3998108-4023108 GCF_031168955.1 Gadus macrocephalus | reverse complement strand
AGGCTAGTTTTCATCTGCTGTCCCCTGCCAGATATTCAAAAGGCAACCTAAAATTACAGAAATAAAATGCATATAAACAAAGATTAAAAAACAACATAGTCGTAAGAATGAATTGACAGACAATGGCAAGCAAACAATAAAATAAGCAGACAATAAAACACAGTGTACATTAAACATTTTAGGAAAGTGCACAAAACAGTAGATTAGAGCAGGACAAACACACCTCAGTCTTATCGTATCTAGTTATCTCAATGTTCATCAATTCAAATAAAACATAATAGAATAGTAGGCGTGTATAATTTGCACATTAAATCTGTCAGTTTTCCTCCCTCTCCTTGTTAATTGCTGCAGTATTGCCCTTCTTGCTGATGACTCTATTATTTTCCATCAGCAAGGTTCGTTCTGTTGCTGAGATCAACCCCACTTCTTACGGTGACAAACTATCATCTTTTCGACAGTCTCCTGTTCTGGGCGGCTGATGTACTCTGTGCACGCCCCCAACGCAAGCCTTGCATAAGATAACGTTGACATGTCCTACGTTTAGTTCATGGAACAGATTAATCTGTAACACTTTATTTGAAGGTGTCTACATAAGAGTGACATGACACTGTCATAACTATGACATGACACTGTCATGAACTTGTCATAAACGTTATGGACATGTCATAAACGTTTATGACATTCATTCGGTTGTTGTTATGACAAGTTGACATTGTTTGGGTTGTCTTGATTATGACAAGTTGACATTAATCAAAGCGTCATTATCAAAAGTTGTCTTGGTCATGACAAGTTGACATTATTCAAAGTTACATTACCAGAAGTTGTCTTGGTCATGACAAGTTGACGATACTGTTTTTATAATGACAAATTGACATTAACCAGGATGGAATTACCAGAGGATGTCTCTGTCGTGACAACTTGGCATAAACTGAAAATGCACCTCTTTTTGTATTCATGAAATGTTGACATAATGATTATTATAATAAGATATCGTTTTTAATGCTGAACTTATTGCTATGATCAAAGTGTCAAGACATTGAGCATGTGCTGCAGACCAGTGATGGGCTGTGTGCAGAGGTGTGAGGGAGGGCTGCGAAAGCTCCAGAATGCTGTATACAATTTCCCTTGAACCATTTTTACACAGAGAAGTGGGGGTTTACTGCCTGGACTTAATAACCAATAATTTGTCCAATCTGTGTGTGCTGACATCGTCATTGTTTTGACAAGAGACCAAAGGGAAACAGATACATCCCAGAGGATTTTAGTCCAGTGTCTGCCACAGAAATAAACTGGCATGTGCAGCCCTAGTAGTGAGTAGGTGGGGGAAAGACCTCAAACTGTTACCACAGTAATTAAGCTGGAGGAGAGACAGCTGAAAGTACTAGGGCATTCATGTCGGGTAAAACTAAATAGTTAAAAGTAACCTGGCTAATATTGCAGGAAAGGTAGAGGGGAGACTGGCAACGTGGAAATGGCTACTACCACAACTGTCTGGTTCAGGGCAGAGTAATAATAATGAACAACCTAGTGTTCTCTGCTGTTTAGACAAGGAGGGGGAGTAAGGTCTAGTCCACCTTGCCAAGCAGAGCAGGCACATCCAATTGCAATTTGCACAGAAGCACCTCACGGGAAAGTTACTGTGGAGAGAAGCAGGGCAAGTTACTCATTGCTTAAAATGGTTTATTTGTTTCCCAGTATCATTTCCTTAATTTAGAAGACAGTTGTGTTCATTTTTTTGTTGGAAAATTAAATGCAATCATTTGTTGAAGTCGCAAGATCTGAAATGATTGGAAGCGAGTCGAGCCGACCGGAAGAACAGCCGAGACACTTCTAGTCATGGTTCATGGTTAAATATTTAACCATGGGCGAACATACTAGCATAGCCTACACTGATTTCCAACATATAAAGAATATATAGAAACACCCGAGGAGATTGAGGCAATTACATCCTTAGTTCAGACATGCCGTTTCATTTGGCCTGGATTGGCTACGGATGAGAACTTGGAATGAACAATTAAACAACAAAGGAGCTGAAACATCACTACGGCAGAGCTAAGAAGAGTTCGACGAGTGCTTCAGACAAACCTTGCCAACGAACAACGTACCAAAGAGATTTGTAGCAAAGAAAGTTTCGGGAAATATGCAAAATGTTAAGATAGAACTTAAAGTAGAGGTTACGAATGACGTTAGCGTTAAGAAGGCTTTAAGAAGGTTTCGGGAAACCGGGCCCAGAACGTTTTTATCAAACTCTAAAGTGGGCCCATGGTCCCAGGTGCCTTTCTGCCTCCCAATTTGCTCTGCTCTGGTCAGTGGAGCAGAGTGGAGTTCCTGCAGGGTTGGCAGAAATCTGTTCCCCCTTTATTTTTAGAGTTTCTCTATTAGTTTGTATTTTGGTGCTCTAACGTGTGACTGTGCAGAGATGTTAGGTAGGTGGTCACAGAACAATCTGTACAGTTCTTGATTGTCTTTATACTCACTGCCGTAGAGTTCAGAATAGGTGAAGTCAGCTCCTGGTTGTTTCTGAAAGCAGAGGGAATAATTGCCTTTGTGACTCTCAGGCACTCACCAGAGTTACATTGGCAACTCTTTGGTTCATTTTGTATCCAGCAATTTCTGATATTGGCTGACATTTTACGTAGTGCACTAGTGGCCCAACCTCCTGCTAAACTAGGAAGACCACATTTTCCTTCACATTGTGCTAGGGCTTCACTTTTTGCCCAGTATACTTCAGCTGCTGTGATTGTACAAAGCTTGTTAATGCATTTTAATTGATCAACAACACAATACGCATTATCTGCGTGAACCTCAATATATGCATGTACTTTATGGATCATTGGTAGAAAATGCATAGCAGAAAGAGCACATCCCTTCTGGACAGATATGTATATCTTAAAAGTATTACTCATGCATTCTATTTATTTTCAGTAAACCCTCAATGTGCCGGTACAAACCTTTGATCATAGAAACGAAGCCTAAGTCGATCCCAGAGGTTAAAGTTTTCCAAAAGTATGGATTTGTCCACCCTGTTCAAAAGCCTAATACCGTTTGAAGAAAATAAATAAGACCATTATCTTCGACCATATAGCTAGATGGCAAAAATGTAACGTAATTAAAGACCCGTTCTTCAGATTGTCTTTTTTGTATGTAGACAAGGGGGGAATACACAACAACAGTGTTTTTTATATTTTAGGTTTACTTTGTTTTGGCAGTAAGGATATCACTGCCTGCTGCAGTTAAAAGGTAGTCACTTGTTATTCAAATGTTCACTTTAAACCATTGGAAAGTCATTCATCAACTCATTCCAGAATACTTTATAGTAGTCAACTGATATTGGTTCAGCACCTGGGGCTTGCCCTTCTCTGTGCTCTGCAGAGTGCCATTAACATCAGTGTTTTCTCCAAATCAGCTTTTGCTGGAAAGCTGTGGTAAACAGCAGGGATAGGAGCTTGTCTGTCTTTCTCCTCTTTATCCTCAGAGCGATAGAGTTTGGAATAAAACTGCACCGCTTGTTTCAAGGATTGCACCTGGATTACTATATTTCTCTCCTGGGTAAGAAAGCAGAATTGAAATTGTCTACTATGGCCACTTCTCTTTTCACTAGAAAATAGAAAATGTAGAAGGTGCATCCGTTTCATTTGCATTTAGAAAATGCAATCGGCAATCCACTAACATAGGTATGTAGTAAGTATGACTTAACTGCATTTTTTTGGGATTTGAGGACTTTAATATGTCCTTATGTCCATTTCCTGGAGACTCTGCAAGTCTTTGCAGCTATTTTTTAAATCTCCAACTCGTTGTTTGAGTCCAGTGTGATATTAACAGTATACTGCTGGCAAAGCACTTCTTATCTCCCTCTTCCCCCTATCCTATCACTGCTTAAGGGGGTGTCATCCTGTTTATTGCATTTTAAAAATGCAACAACATCTCTTAAATTAGCAAGGTCATTTTTTGTGCAATCAAAATAACCACAGAAAATACAAAATATTCTACATTAAGATAAATTATAACAGTGGTTGTGACCTTATCCTTTACCTCCTCTATTTCAGGGGTTTCCAAACCTTTCGCCCCATGACCCCCTCCCAAATAACGGTGCCAGAGAATCCCACCCCCCACTGTCCTCTGAGGTGGTGGACACATAGAAACACATGAACACACACACATACACATCACTATGATAATACAAGAGAACTCAACAGCCTAGTTACCATAATCAAATCGATTTTATCTAATTATACTGATAGTAAGCCTTTATTATATTTACTGTAAGTCAAACTCACCTAATGCAATGAGCGGGCTGTTTGCTTCGATCAATTCAAGTCATGCCTGGGTTTCCTTTCGGAGACGGCAGCTCAAAGATAATCTTTCACGATTAGTCACATCTGTATTTATATCGGTGGGTTTGTGAGTGTGGAGGGAGGTGATGGTATCTCCTCATATTGTTCCGGGACTGTTTCCTTGGGGAAACACTTGTTCAAGTGTTCCTAAGGGCTTGGACCTTTTCCCGGTCTTTACACTCTTTTTCCTCCATCTGAACTCATCCAGCTCAGGAAACGTATCACATCCTTACCATTTCAACTCTCCAGTCCAACATTTGATTTGTACATTTTATTATAAAGCGACCAGATGCTTTTGTGTTTTCAACTTGTAATGACGTATAATAGCGCTAATGGGGCTCAGTGTTGCAAACTGATTGATTGATTGACAGATGCTGTTGCTAGCTGTCATAATCACCTCAGAGGTCGAGTGGGGACAGAAAAATGGCAGATTCACTTATTTGCATTATAATATTTATAATCCAACTATATAATCCAACTATTGTGACTCATTAACACGTCTCTCTCTCAGTCGCTCATGGAAACAGTGTTTGTTTCTTGTACAAATGCAATGTCTATCTTTTTCAATTTTAAAAGCAAAACCCAACTACTGTGTTCTTCTGTTAACATCTGTTACCCCATTAAGATTTAAATTGCTAATTTCAAAATCGTTCATAGAATAAGAGATACGAATAAGAGGGAGAGACAGGAAATACAACAAAAGATACAAAAATGAAATCAGGCTATTTCTGAAATATCTTCTTCAAACGGTAGACTTCGTAATCTGTAGAAGACCCGTTCCTTAAATCGAGCCTGGCAAAGTCAACAAATAATATCACAACAGCCCTCCTTAACACTTACCCCTTTTCTGCAGAAAAGTTTTCATTTTGTTGACCCTATAAGCCTTGTTTGGCTTCTTTGGCTGTTGCTTTGACATCAGACATGTCAGACCCCAGGGGCCGTCTGAACTATCCCACTCATGTTACTCTGCTGTTTGTTCTTACTTTATTCGGCTGAACTATAACTGCAGCTATAGCTCTTTCTTTTTTAAGGGTTTAAGGGTTCTTTAGCGTTTAAGGGTTATTTAGCGCGTTTTCATCCTCCACCATGCCTGTCATCACATGTTTCCCCATCGAGCACGACCTCCACTGCCATTTCAACACCAGTTTAATAAGTCTGAGATATTTGTTTGTGAGAGAGAGAGAGAGAGGGAGAGGGAGGGAGGGAGGGACGGACAGACGGACGGACAGAGGAGTTAGGTGAGATCCAGGGAGCATGTCAGACAGGGCCAGTGGTCAGGTGTTGGCTGATGACTGACTAACCCCAGCAAGAACCAAGCTGCTGACCTACAAGAGGAGCCGCCCAGTCTGTTCCGTACAGTGCAATATCCACCCTATAGATCCAATTTAGATAATTCAGGAGGGGGTTGTAGTTAAATATAGAAATCATAAGTAGTGTTTCGCAGAAAGGGAGTGGGATCTGAAGCCTCCACTGAGGTGCATCCGTTGACATCCTCTGACCAACAGCTTTTAAGCTAGTGGTAGCAAGAAGCAACCTTGGCCAGACCTGAGCCCCAGGAAATACACTGGGGTATCCCAACATCGGGGGTCTGTCTCCCACCAGCCGGTATCTCCCACCAGCCGGGGTCTCCCACCAGCTGGGGGTCTCCCACCAGCTGGGGTCATCATGAGTTTTCTCCTCCTCTCTGTTCACCTGCTGCCTGCTGCTGTTTCTGCCCCCAAACTCGTCGCTTTCATTTCTCTGGTGACCTTTGTTTTCTCCTTCCACTGTGCTATCACTCTCCATTTTTGTTACTTGTCCGTCCCCCCCCCCTCTCTCTCTCTCTCTCTCTCTCTCTCTCTCTCTCTCTCTCTCTCTCTCTCTCTCTCTCTCTCTCTCTCTCTCTCTCTCTCTCTCTCTCTCTCTCTCTCTCTCTCTCTCTCTCTCTCTCTCTCTCTCTCTCTCTCTCTCTCTCTCTCTCTCTCTCTCTCTCTCTCTCTCTCTCTCTCTCTCTCTCTCTCTCTCTCTCTCTCTCTCTCTCTCTCTCTCTCTCTCTCTCTCTCTCTCTCCTGATTGGATATTCAAACAGAAATACCATGGCTGCTCTAGTTTGTACCCCCCCGGTACACACAAAAACACATGCACACAAATTCCTGCCTTTAGGTCTAGCACTGAATTTTCATCAAGACTTTTTGCAGACCTTATATGCAAATTGTAAGAAATGGATAAATACAGGTGGCTGAGGCAAGGGTGGCAGTCCCCTCCCTTGTATCACTGTAAGTAGCCATCGCCAGTGGGAAACAGTGCAGGGGAAGTCAGCGACGCTGCTTAACGCTGCTCACAGTGAGTTTATTTAGCAAACACAAATCAACACTAAACATCAATGGTAAGCATTACAATGGAAAACATATGATGTAATGCAGAAACAACCTGCAAAACTTGGATTATTACATTTTTGGATTATGACATGCCATAATACTTTATCTACCATACAATTTTGATAGAATATATCTAATTTGCTCCATACAAATGGTTCTATTAGTGTAATGTGTTTATTACAACAATAAAATCCAATCCATCCTGCAGTACCCTCGCATACCACCAGGGGACCAGAGAGAGAGGGAGCGCTCACCTACCACCTACACATTCTCCCCCTGTCACACACTCAGAAGATGAAGGGCATTAAGTCATTGCTAAGCCGCCAGGGGGCATTGATATGAAAGTTCCTCATTATTCCCTGTTCGACAGTGAGGTATCTGTCTCATCTGCCTGTCACTCAGAAGCTAAATGTGATCATGCCGGCACTTCCCCCCCACCAAAAAAATATTCAACTGAGTGAACAGATTCTTCAAAAAGGAAGTAAAGAAGAAATAAAGTGAAAAATGTAAAAGAGTGGGTAGAAATGACATGACAATATGAAAGTAAATAGACCAGAAAGAGGCGTAGGAAGTTGACATTCAAAAAACATAGAGGCTACGCTCAATTCCAACGAACTACTTCAGATATTGTGTGTTGCTCAAAGAGTCCTTATAGGATAACTGATTATCCACAGAGATTGATAATGTACAACCTCACCCACGGAGCACCATCCATCTGATACGACATCTATAGGGTAAGAGATGAATATTGCCCTTGATAACGCTATGTTTAAAGAACCTCAAGAGGAGTTCTGTGGGCATGAGAGCAACGCCCTGACCTACCTAACCCCTACCTGTACATTAAGGGACCTGACCCCTACCTGTACATTAAGGGACCCGACCCCTACCTGTACATTAGGGACCTGACCCCTACCTGCTCATTAAGGGACCTGACCCCTACTTGTACATTAAGGGACCCGACCCCTACTTGTACATTAAGGGACCTGACCCCTACCTGTACATTAGGGACCCGACCCCTACCTGCTCATTAAGGGACCTGACCCCTACCTGCTCATTAAGGGACATGACCCCTACCTGTACATTAGGGACCCGACCCCTACCTGTACATTAAGGGACCTGACCCCTACCTGTACATTAGGGACCCGACCCCTACCTGCTCATTAAGGGACCTGACCCCTACCTGCTCATTAAGGGACCTGACCCCTACCTGTACATTAGGGACCCGACCCCTACCTGTACATTAAGGGACCTGACCCCTACCTGTACATTAGGGACCCGACCCCTACCTGCTCATTAAGGGACCTGACCCCTACCTGCTCATTAAGGGACCTGACCCCTACCTGTACATTAGGGACCCGACCCCTACCTGCTCATTAAGGGACCTGACCCCTACCTGGTCAAGGGGCCCGACTCCTTCCTGCTCAAGGGGCCAGTATGTTTGTTGTGCATTGGTTGGTGTGTGTGACAATATGTTTTCGCGCCCCATATTGGGCTGGAACACTGCAGGCTCAGAACCATAGATTTAAAACTAT
Source organism: Gadus macrocephalus (assembly GCF_031168955.1). NCBI lineage: Eukaryota > Metazoa > Chordata > Actinopteri > Gadiformes > Gadidae > Gadus > Gadus macrocephalus. The sequence goes on along the minus strand of NC_082391.1, from coordinate 4,014,885 downwards.
GGATGCAGCATCTGTGACGTCACCCATTGGTTCACACGCACATGGTTTGAAGCTTCAGACGACAAGCTTTCTGCGATTTGTTAAAGCATCCGTGGAAACTATCCATATTTGGCAGGAAGTGCATGGCCACCTCACAGTAGTCTATGTCCACACCTCATTCATATTCAATCCTGCCAAACTAAAAGGGACCTCACAAAATAAATAATATGGAGGTGAACAAGCCACCTTTTTATTTTTATTTTGTATTTTGATCATCAGGTAACAATCGTCCTATCTGTCTTTTCGCCTGCAACCAGTGCATGCTCCCTTTTGGGGTGTTAGATTACATAGAACTACATGTAATTCACTTCCATCAGGGCTTCACAATCGGGCGGTCATGGCCACTTAGTCAGAACGACACTAGCAAATTGTCAGCTTGAATATAACGTTCAATGAACACACCTTGAAATTGACTTGATCGAGTCAATTATTTTCCACCAATCATTTAACTTGTGCTCAGGCTTATCATTAATCCATCCAACAGAGTAGGCCATTTCTCATCGTCTCTAAAGATTCCACGATTCTGATGCTGGGTTTGTCAACCAGGTACAGAAGACTGCTGACAGAATGCTCACTGATTATCAATGAGACATTGAAGAAAAGCTGTGTCTCTGCCTAGTGTTTTTCACAGTATCACCACTGATGGAAACTTCTGTTGAATGTTCAATTTTTACTCAGAGTTGCTGCAAAAGTGGGGGATGTGGTTTAAGGAAGCATATCATGGATTTGGAGGGAGCAAGTCAGTTTCAACAGCTCCCACCATGTCAATTCTAATGAAAAAGTCAGTAGAGACAAATTGAAAATAAAATAGGCTTGGGAATGAATTGAAGTTGAAAACCCAGCCACTATTTCTTCCGCCCAACGATAATAAGAGTAGAAATGTACTATCGTAAGCCTGTCAGTCAGTAAAAAAGTCATTGTATCATCGGACTGGATGTTCACTATTGTTGTTGCTTAGATTAGGGCTGAAGTTTCATGATTGATGTGGCATACTTCAACCGGTATACCGTTTGGATTGGAGTCACCAAAGTGAAGAATGATGATGTATTTAAAGGTCCCATGGCATGAAAATCTCACTTTATGATGCTTTTTAACATTAATATGAGTTCCCCTAGCTTCCCTATCGTCCCCCAGTGGCTAAAACTTGCGTTTGGTGTAAAACGAGCACTAGGTATCCTGCTCGCCTTTGAAAAAATGTAAGCTCAGGAGAGCTGATTTGGAATGTGGCCACATATGTCGTCATAATGGGCCAAGTTACCTCCCCTTTCTCTGCCTTGCCCGTCCAGAGAATTTGGCCCGCCAATGAGACAATAAGCTACGACCATGCGAGCGCCACACGTGTGTGTGTGTGTGTGTGTGTGTGTGTGTGTGTGTGTGTGTGTGTGTGCGTGTGATTACACACACTGTAACGCAGTGGCGAATAACACGTCGGTTCTTTGACGTCTCTGGTATTTCCACAACGAGACTGCAGTTGGGGTTACCCCAGCCATCGTTGAGAAGGAATTGGGGGATAGTCGGCCGCCGGCAGCCCGAAGCGGGCAGCCGGCGGTGTTGCAGCGCGCGGTTCGGTCTACTTCAGATGGATGTGGAACTGGAAGAACCAGAGACGTCGGAGAACCCAACGCAGTCGTTTGTGATTCATAATATCGTCTGGAGGTGCACACGGCTTTTGGCCGTGATAATATGTATGATATGATATAGATATCTATGTATTATATGATATTATTTAGATATAGAGCTCCAGGACTCCCTCCGGAGCACCCAGAGTGTTCTAGAATATTTAGGCTCACACAGCCAAAGGCTGTGTGTGCCTCGCCATTGCGATACATCCACTGTAAACAGAGCGCATGGTATCTTGGCCGCAAGCTGCTCAGGGCCACACCCCCACCCTCCTCCTTGACCCTCCTCTCTTCTTCTCATTTGCATTAAAGCTACAGACACCGAAACGGCGCGTTTGGGGAAAGCTCAATGTGCGACTGTCTCGTAGTGGCTGTAATTCTGCACCATAGCTGAATTTCAGGAACGTCTTCAAATACTGTGTTACTGGCCCACTGATATCTGCATTAAAGCATCCATAAAGTAGCATGCCATGGGACCTTTAATTCAGAAATAATCGAAACATGCATTTCAGCTGTAAGCTTAGATACTTAACTTAATTATGAGTTAAAAAATTGAACAGGCCAGCGGTAGAATTGTGTTTTCCCTCATTTCAAATCAGTACAATAACATTCCTTAGTACACACATGCACCATTAAGTGAATTAGCCAATGCATCTTTTCCGGTGTTTGGGAATAAGGTTATGTGAAAGGAACGCATAAAATACAAACAATGGTCTGCAGACAGCAGAAGGTTATCAACAAAGGTATCTTGCTCCTTGAGGAGGTTGGGGAAGAAGGAGGAGAAGAGGGGGAGGGGGGGGGGAGTGAGAGGGAAACCAGACAAGAAAGGAGAGAGGAGATGTTAGTGATGGGTGAGAGGAGAGGGGGGGGGGGGGATATCAGACACTTTGAGACAACCTGCGGGCCTGCCACCCTGCCCAGACGAAAAGAAGCAGCTCCGATATGAAGGAGTTTGTTATGAGTCCACCGGCGGTGTGATAAAAAGGCCCGGCCTGGATCTCATATGGGGCACAACAACTACGCTCAAATGCCTAGGCTCGTGCTAAACAATGGAGCAGACATTCTGTGTGCATCCTGTCGGAAATTGTCAGAGACTTTGTGTACGTGTGTCTGTGTATGTATGTGTATGTGTATGTGTATGTGTGTGTGTGTGTGTATGAGTATGTGTATGTGTATGTGTGTGTGTGTGTGTGTGTGTGTGTGTGTGTGTGTGTGTGTGTGTGTGTGTGTATGTGTGTGTGTGTGTGAAAGAGAGTTTACGTGTGAGTGTTTGATAGCAAAACAGAGAGAATGGATATGTGTGTGAGAGTGAGTAAGAGATTGCGTTGTTGTGTGTGTGTCTGAGGGAAAAATATGCCTAGTTTATATTTTTGATACACACATTACCGATTCTGAAAGGGATTCACTGGTCCACAATCAAAGAGTTATTCTGTAGGCTATCATATAGACGAAGACAGACGAGGCAAACCTTTCAAGATACTGCACTTGAATAGATGTGCAACGGCTTTAACTACTCACAAAAAAAAGTATCAGTACACTGAAAAAAGCATAGTAATAAATCAGTCTGCTTTGACTCAAACAAAAACCAAGAAAACTTAAATGTAGAGCAGTGCTAAAATCATACATTTACTCTAGTTATTGAATGCATATAAAATGTTATATATTAAAGGTTGTATCAGCGATGTTGGGTGACGGCACTTCTGTTGGTATTTGAAGCTAGATCCAAAACAAACAGAGCCAGTTCGCCCCCTCCATTCCGTGTTTCGGTCATCCAGTAAAAACTATCATGAACACAGCGCAAAACCCCACAATACCCACCCCAGTCGGTGGTTTGGTTGGTATTACCATTTATTTTGGTTTTGAGTGGTTGGTAGTACCATTTGTTTTTCGTTACGATCTCGGAGCACAGGCTGCCTACAGAGACTCTGATTTTTGACGGCCTGCTTATGAGGCCGACAGCTAGTGGATAGTGAGGAAAGATCAGATGAATGTGATCATTTATGCTTCGGCCTAGAATCACTGATACAACCTTTAAGGATAGTTTATAATTAAGAAATGGGTAAGTAGTCGGATTACGAGCGAGTTTAGCTCTAGTCCGCCATTGCTGATACTGTTGAAATAAGTGCAGAACTATGAGGATTACATTTGACAAAAAAAAAAAAATTATAAACTCAAGGCTTTCGAGGAATACAGAAATACCACACACGCACCCTTTGTTTGTGAGCTTAATATCAAAAGGGTTGGGGCAATGCTTTTGACCATTAAAAACTGAAAGAAAATTCTTTGCCCCTGAATCAATTGAAAGCGGGGGCTCAGAATTCCAAACCCTATGACATAAACAAATGTCACAAAACAGAAACACAAACCATATAAAGGCAAACACCAGAATGTTATTAGACATAGTATTTTTGTTTTGCACTCCAAGGGACACTCTATCCAAATGATATTCATACATGGTTAAACAAATTCATCAGTCCAAAATACAATATTATGGAACTGGGGAAACTATGAATGCAGTCTACCTAGGAGATAAGCTACATTAAGGAATTTCAAGGCATTCAGAAATTGCATTTTATCACATTTCCACCCTGCTGTCTGCCTATTACTGTCAAACTCGGCTGACATGTGTAATTTTAGAAGGGAAAACCGTAGAAAGGATTTGCAGTGTGCATACACCTATCTAACGGTAGCGAGCCTCGCACGATAGCATTAGCCACTCAATGACTCCTTCCCGCTCTAAATTTTCGCCCTCTTAAGAAATGACTTTTCCCCCCTTTCTCTCACCCCTCCCTCAACCCGGTAATTTGACTCCCAGCTCAACGGTTCTGGCTTTGTGGGTGTCTATCTGAAGTCAGCCTTGTGCAGAATGCATAAATCGTCATCATGACCTGCATCTAAGACCTGCATCGAAAAACATGCTCAATGACTATTTAGAAACACAAGTCGTAAATCGTTTAGTCTAAGTCTGTTGCCTTTCACCTACTTGTTAATAATCAGGCTTACAGGGAGACAGGTGAACAGGAGTATACATGTCCAGACTCGATCCTGAAGGACAAACTAACACGAAAACCCAAACGCTATAACAGCAGTTGTGTCGCGCATTTCTCCAAAAACCTTCCGAATCCATCATTCAGTTCTTCAAGCCTTTCACGAGTGATTTAGTTGAATCCCTCTTCACATTCACACGCCCTGATTGGAAACAACAGACTCATCTCTCAGAGCCAGCCTCTCCATATTGAGAGTCCGGGACACATTGTTGATTAAATGTGTCAAGAACCTCCTACCTGTCAGGAAAGGTCTTGATTGACACACAATCACGACCAACCACGGACATGCATGGGGAAGTCATTCTAGATAACACACCCTTGGAGGAGCAAATGTGGTATGAAATGGGATTTACAACATTAACTCAGAGGCCTCAGAAACAAATGATGTATAATATATAAATATAAAATGATACAAACAAAGCACAACGTGTCACAAACTGCCATGGACACCAAAAGTACACAACAAAAGCTCGATTTCTGTTTCTGTATTTCTAACCTTTATAAAAAGTTGCTGCTTCTAGACAACCAACCAACATTTTTTTTGCATTTTAAGAGTTGCTGTGATGATTGCATGTGCGAAATAGAAGAAGTGGTTGAGTCCAGCAACACCACAGGGAATTTTGATAATCAGAGAGATCACAAGTGATCTTAGTTTAGAACTAATTTCCAATATTACAGTAATTATTATTATATCATCGGTATAATAATTATATCAGAAACTATTTACAATTTGGAACTACCCACCAAGGGTCAGGTTAAAATAGGTTAACCTGACCCTTGGTTTAATATTAACAACTTCTCTATTTGGAAAATGTGTCTTTATAATCCAATTGATAAGCGTTACAAAGACTATATATAATCTTATTTGCATTGCAAAAAAATCATGCTGCCATGATTATTATTTCTCTGTCCAAAAGGATTTAAATTAAATGAAAAATGTCAAAGGTTACAGATTCTAATTGATCCTCGTTCCTCCCATACACTAATAGTGTGGTGTATAATTTCAGTCCCAGCCATCCTGTTTGTTTACTTGATATTGTTGCCACTCATTAACTTCACACTGCTGGGTTGACTTCCCACCTCGTAATAAATCAACAAACAAGACATAACAATAAACAAACCAAACCGTTCATTTGATGATCAGCATAGCACGAATTAATGTCGTATCTCACGTTGATTGAATAATTATAGCTGCCACCAACCTGACTCAGTAGAGTAGTAGTGAGAGGTTTTCTCTCAGCCCATGTCCCACCTCCACGAGTTTGACTGATTTCCGCTTACGCCGGGTTTATAATCTGTGACTAAAACAAAATACTGGCAGTTAAAAATAGCCGTCAAAGAGCGAAAAGTTGAAAGTGAAGTCAAGACAGGGATGATGTATATTAGTGTGCTAGGGGGATAAAGGATTGCAGGGGCTAGTTATGGAGATAACGGTTTCCCCCGGTTTCGTCATGTCTTAATAATGTATCTCCTCAGAGTCAACGACATCGACGTACTTCAGAAAGACGTTTCATGTTCTCCTCTTTAGAGTATTACATGGAACCCAGGCAAAAATAAATACAATTGGTTCTTGAGTACAGACTCTTAATGTATGGTAATAACGCATATTTGTTTTTATTTACATCAATATCCAATCAGTCCATATAATCATATCTCATCATATATAATAATCATTTAATAACTATCCTACCTTTTGGCTATTCACATGAATGCCAATACACAGACAGGGAAAACGAATATGGGCTCTTATGAGTTCTGAAGTTCATGCATTATTCAGGGAACATAATGCATTTTCTTGCTGTAGAAATCCAAATTGTAGGCTCTTGCAGATTACCTTAAACATACAAACATTCCTCTACTTGTTCGGGTGGAGGCGTTTTTTTGAGACTTGCTTGCGACTCCTCAATCAAGGAACACCACAGCTGAACTATCCATTGATTGCTGTGACTACTTCAAACTAAACTCCACACGACGTACCCTGATTCAAAGGAAAATAGTCACATTGGCTTTTTGGAGACTACTCTAAACCCACTTTCCGTGACAAACATCAGAGCGCCCCTGCGCCGAAGAGCGCCACCTTTAAACACATATTCCGAGACAACAAGTCTTTTCTATCTTAGCATAATGTCCCATTCTGCTGTTTCTAAACTCTCCTTGACTTGGGTATTTTTATCTTTTGTTTCAGTTTCCAGCGATGGTGCCATCTTTGTTTTGACAACCTTTCATCCTCTATTAAACGTCAACCCCCCCCCCCCCCCCCCCCTCCCCCCCTTCCCCTCTTCACGACATTCTGACATGTGTGACTGTGATGTGAAGATAAAAAACAAAACCCTGCTTTAATAGATTGTTGTGGGGCTGGTATGGGGGAGTGAGTCTTCTGTTCGAGCTGTTCAGACGAAGGGGAATGGAAAACACATGGCGGCGTCGACCGCTCTGGCAGCGTGCCATGTTGTGCCACAGCACCGCGGGGTGCGCCGCAGAGACAATGGGAGACGTCTCACCCCCAGTGCTCCGGTGGAAACCCGCTGCGTCGGGTCGCAATCAGCGTTCCCCCCTCACCTCAACTCACATGCCCGCCACAGGGAGCGGCACAAAAACGTCCCTTTGTTCATCGAGAAGCGGTCAATGTACAAAAGAATGAGGTCGGAGCACTTAGGAGTGAAGGCGCGGTGGATGGTTCCACCATCGAGACTCGAAGCGTTGACGTTTCTTTTGCTTGTCGCCGTTGGACACCATGAGACGGGTGTTCGTGGAGCACCTGTGATTGATTGAGGTGTCATCGGCCGGCGTTTTCCAGCCGAAAAGGGGTCGATGGCAGTGACTCTGTTGCAGCTGAGCAGTAGGAGAGCTCTCAGCACACGTCTACCTGCATCAAGCGCCTCTGTTCCCAGTGACAGCCGCCTCCATCTGCAGAGTCAACTGGTTTGAACGCGACTTCACTTTGCTGTTTTTTGTCTTATTATTGTTCTTTTGGTTTTTTAATTATTCACCATGTTGTTCACATCATTTAGTTTGGAGATGTGTGTGTGGCCACCTGTCCTTCCCAGAAAGAGAGAGCCGAGGCATCAGAGGAAACGAGGGAGGGAAGGAGGGGGGAGGTTCGACTTTGTGAAGAGCTGTTCTCAAAGTCAGCACCAACGCTGAATATAAACGGCGTGATGCTCACAGATTCGCGCAGGGAGCAGGCAGGTATTGGCTGACAAAAGAAAAGTGCACAGAGAGACGGATTACATGAGAATCAAATGAGAAGTTGTGGAAAATAAATCAAAATATAAAATGGAAGAAAGGGAAAAGGGGGGAGAGAGATGGGGGAGAGAGAGAGAGAGAGAGAGAGAGGGGGAGGAGAGAGTGCAGAACCAAAAGGATCCCGGGGAGAGAAATGACAGCGGCAACGACGCAGCCAGAGAGAGAGACAGAGAGACTCACACCTTCATCTCCCTCGTCTTACCTTATCTGTTGCTTGCCAGGGTTTAAAGTTCAAGTGAACCCTCTGTTTCAGCTCAAATTCCGAGACGATGAGATGAAAGGGATGAATTGCAGCACACACCGAAGCCTAACCCGCTCTCGGATGAGGCCTCTCCCATCCACACACCATGCCATAAGCATGCCCCCTTTGTGGCTGTCACTCCCTCAGAGTGCGGAAGGAATGCTAGCTGAGATCAGAGCTCAGTGGAGCAGATACATACTGTTAGGCGGAGGCATACACGGGGAACATTGGATTTTACACCTGTTATTTCTCTGTTATGCTATTGCTTTGGCAGCAATGGCAAAATGACATGGGTTACTATTTTGAAGACAAAACATCCATCGAACATTACTTTGGGTTCACCGGCATTTCGGGATGTTTAACACTTGGGGGAGTTGTCTGTGATGGCCCCACAGCCATACGTCTAGACACCAACTAGGGACAGAGGGGAAGTAGAGGGTAAAGGGAAAAACAAGGGAAAGAGGGAAGAGAAGGGTGAGGCAGAGAGAAAGGGGCACAGGGGAGTTTGGAAGGAAGGAAGGAAGGAAGGAAGCAAAAAACAAAGGAGACAGAAGAAGAAGATGAGGAGGTGTGATGGAAAACACTGAATTTCTTGCCTTCCCCTCTAGTTGTATCGGTTACCTGTCTTAGTAAAACTCCCCACACTCCTTTCTTTTCCTTTAGCGCTGAGCTGTCTTTCTTCTGCGTCAACGCTGTTCTCCGGCGAACAAACCCCCGGTAATCGAAGCCCCGGCTTCCTCCCTGAGCCCCATAATCATCCTCAATTTCTTTTTTCGTTTCACCTCATAATTCGGTCTACAGCTTCCTCCGTCCGAGTCGTTTTCAGAGAGTGGACGGGGTTGCTTCACCTTAACCATAGTCATACCGTAACTACCACAATGACCCTGCAAGGGACCTTGCCCTTCGTTGTATATTTCTGGACGTTTTTTCAAAAGCACTTTGATAGCAGAATCCATTGACTTAATAGATACTTTAAAGGCAGAATCCAAACATTTCACTACGGGAGTCACTATTTTCTTTTTTGTAGGTGTTGCGCACCAGTTGAAAAACTAAAGTAAGCGTTGGTTTAACAGATGGGGACTTCTTTAACCTTTTGCATGGTTCACAGCCCAGTCCAGGACCCCCCAGAACACACAGAGATAAAATAAGTACTTGGTAGAAACTTGCGAGTTGGCACACACAGTTCCACTACCTGTGTTTTTTTGGGGTGGGAATATAGTGCATCACAGTATGTTCATTTTAAGTGCCCCATCTGGAGTGCCACTATTAATTATGTCTAAGGAACTACTCAGAGAAATAGGTAGTAGTCACTAGGAGTATCTGGAGCATAACACAAAGCAAAATGGAAGGGAAATACTAGCTGTTAGCTGGAGGCCAGGTTTGGAAGGACACACACAGAATGACATGAAACAGCCACGCACACTGATGCAGGTGCAATAACACACACATGCAGGTGGGCTCCAAAAAACACGCACGCACGCACGCACGCGCGCACGCACGCACGCACGCACGCACGCGCGCACGCACGCGCGCACGCGCACGCACACGCACACGCACACACACACACACACACACACACACACACACACACAAACCTGTTTAGGCACTGTGGGGTCCAACTGCCTTGTGTAAACCCTTTTCTGCGCCTATTTGAGGTGTGGTAAACTGCTTATTTGAAATCGGGTCACTTTGTCTTTCTCCAAATAAAAAAGAGTTCTGCTATCTTTTTGAACAGCTTGCAATGGTCTGTAGAGCAGCCCAACGCCCAAACCCCTCACCAGTGGAAACTCTCTCACCCTATTAGAGTGGCTCATTTTGATTTGCTGAAATTGATGCCAGGTAGGTGATGAAACTATTCATAGTCCAGCAAAGCGTACACGGACTGCTGGGGTCCATGCCAACAGAACTAACCCAGAGTGAGCAGGAGCAGACCTGTGCAGACAGCTGTCTGACCAGGACAGCAGAGGTCACACCACTGTGTGCACAGCATTGGTCGCCACAAGACTTTCTCATCAAGACTCTATTGTGATGTGAAAAGCACCTTCCTTTATACATTTAATATATCCTCTGCATATGTGTCAATGATAACTAGTTAAAACGTTATTATGATTATAATAATTATTATTATTATCATGCATTACATTACATTATTATAACATTCACATGGAGATGCATTTCCTATCGACCGGAGACACAGAAAAGGAAAATGACAGTGATGGTTGGGTGTGCACGTCGTGACTGTGGAAGGTAAAGTCTGCAGACCGTCTGTCCACACTGGTGCCTTGTGTTCCAGAGCCTTTCAAAGATGGACCACTCATGAGAAAGTAATCGCTTGGTGTAGCTTGAGTTTAGCCAATCCCGACAATTATAATTTAAATTATAATAGCAAAATCATAATAAGAAAATAGAGCTAAAAGAATGTAGCTGACAGAATTCATGAGCGATTATCAGTTAATTAAATAATAACACCAGGCAAAAAAATAACTGCCAAAACAAAAATGGCCTCATAAAAAAACAATTCTTTAGATAAACGGCTGATATAAGGCCGGCCGTTTCAGTTTGGTTTTATGTACTTCAGCAGAGCCAGCTTCTCCTTCCACAACATTGGACCATGGGAAGTTGCATTTATTATTAGGCTGCCATTTCAATCCCATGAATCCAAGTGAGGATCAAACGTCTCACATACAGTTTGAGTTATCTCGACTGGGGGCGCCGCAATATCGCTGCTGAGCGAGGTGTTGAAGAGAAGCAGGTGGCCCCTGCAGTTGTTAATTCGCTTCTGGAGGGGTCTGTTGTTTCCCCGTCTTTCCTTTTCCTCTTGTCAACAGCTTTCCCCTGATGTGCTCTACAGTGCTCTACAGTGCATCTGCCTAATGTCTCTCTCTCCCTCTCCCTCTCTCTCTCTCTCTCTCTCTCTCTCTCTCTCTCTCTCTCTCTCTCTCTCTCTCTCTCTCTCTCTCTCTCTCTCTCTCTCTCTCTCTCTCTCTCTCTCTCTCTCTCTCTCTCTCTCTCTCTCTCTCTCTCTCTCTCTTGCAGCGGATGTGTGTGAGAGAGCTGAACATTTGTCATGATGAGTGAGTCACTCTCTTTCCTAGCTGCATCTTTTCAATAAGGTATGCTTTGTTGGTTTATGAATATCTTCAATAGTTTTGCTGCTTCAGTGTGCAAGTAGCGGTAATCCCACCGTTATGAGTTTGGGTGGGGGGAGGGAAGGGGGGGTTAGGGGAGTTCATTCTATCTTTGCGACTTCAGATCATATGAAGTGTTTTGAATGGGACAGGAGGGGTATTTTCCCCACTCCTGGATCGTCCTCCACTGCTGCTGTTGTGACGGATACCGTGGTTAAACGTGTTGAACCAGAGGAACAGAGCAGACAGGTGGGGTCTGCCCTCGGACGGCAGACGGTAGTGGACAAGGAGAAGGATATGATTTAGTGAAAATGTCAGTTGAAGGGAAGAACAAGCTGAAGGTAAAAGAAGGTTACAGATGAGGTCTGAATCCCTCTTAGGACTGGCTCCATTGCTGACCCTCAGCATGAAGGAGGCGATTTATATTCCTTTGACCACATCAAAAGGTTTATCGACCAAAATAAGGGACCAAGAACACAAAGTTGAGTGAGGTAAAGCAGACTTGTTCCTGACATCACCGTCTGGAAAAAAAATAATCTCGTATTTTTTTATTTGATTTGAAAGGCAGCACATACGCAAAGCTTTTCACCATGGTCACTTAGATTAATATAAAATGGTTTTATCGATGGAAAATCGATGGAATACCTCTGTTGGAGGCATTCCATAAAAAAACCCTAACCCTCTGTTGGAGGTATTCCATAAAAATCAGGACGATCATCCAAAAAATTAGGACGAACTAGTCATATTCAATAGCTAGAGTATCCCCAGCTATAGTACATCTGGAGATGGGTAAGGCTTTCCAGGGTGCTGGGGCAGCAGTTCCAGACATGGGTACAGTGGTCTCAGGTGGTCTCAGGTGGGGATGCAAGGGATGGAAGTATAAGGTGGGTTCTCAGGGTCTGACTCCTTTATAAGGAAGAACTAGGGGAATGCCCTGGGAAAGGACTTTTGTATAAATCTCTTACTGATGCAGCCTGTAAGAGGTGGATCCTACTGAATGAATTCCTCTTTTACAAATTCATTTTGAAGGCATGGCAGATGATTATAGGGTACACTCAGACTTGGCCTTCTTACAGCTTGCGATAGAGCCTTCGTCAAGCTTGATGCATCAAACTGGGACATTTAATGAAGACACCAAGGGAGAAATGAAAGCTGGCACAGAGTCCTCAAGGCTGGTCCGAAGAGGAGCAGGTCCCTGCCAGAAAGGAATCTGTCTGACCAGTGGAACCATAAATGTGAGGATGTTTTCCCATCACTGGCTGGCTGGTGCTGCTTGGGAGGGGCAGGAGTAGGTTGACAATTTGCTTTATCTTGCCAGTCCTTGGGGCTTAGGGATTTTGAGTGAGGTATACCTGGGTTCGTTTTCTAGGCGCAGATTCTTACCCCGAAAGGCAGCTGGCGGTCTCTGTACAAACGCCATGTAGGTGCGGTCGACCTCCTGTCCAGGCTTGTTCACGGGCGATAGCCACTGACAGACACTTGGACACTTGGATCCCAGGACAGGGGGTTGTACTTTGTGTTCATAGAGGGAAACGGTTTAGCAGCCCTTGCAGCGTTTCTGACTCTAATGGTTGGAGCTGCTAGAACCGCCATCTTTTTTATGTCAAGGTTTTTATGGTCCATACTTTGCTTTAAAAGAATATGTATTGCCGTCTGAATTTTATATCAGGCTTGGCAAAACGTTGTATTTGCGTGTCAATTGACAATTGATTTGCGTGTCATTTTGTATCCTCAGGATCGTAGTTTTTCTATTTTAAACTGATGAGAAGAAAGATACATTTGTTAGAATCTGGAGGATTGGAGTGTGCTCTGTTCACAAGGGCCAATGATTTTATGAGCTTTATAATCTTTATAATCTTATTTTTTTTAAATATATGATTTATTTATTTATGGTTATTTATGTTTATTTCATGCATTTCATTCCTATATTCAATGTGCTAGTAGATTGGAAGCACTTTACAGTATCAATAAAGGAAGTTTTGCAAACTCTCAATCTCTCTTTCACCCTGCAGCGTTTCCACTGCAGGGTGCGGAACGGATCGGATCGCAAAGGTGCGGGTCGGGTCGCGTTTCCACCGCCAAAAGTGGGCGTGACCCGGACTTTGCCGTACCCGTTCCGGCCCCGTTCTCGGGACTCCTCCGTTGGGGTACCGCAAACGAGACGAGACGCCTGAAAGGGTCCCGTGAAATTCTAGCTACACCCCCCCTCCGTTGATTGGTCGACAGAATCGTCACTTCCGGGTGACGCGGGGATAAAAACAAACGAACAGTAGCCTCGAGGTATTATTCTTTACAATTAACTTGTCGCGTAAAACGCTTGCTTGGGCGAACAAGGAGGTGGAGACGTTCGTCTGCATTCTTGCGGAGGAAGACGTTGTTTACGATGTTTACGTAGCTGCCGCGGCGATCGACATCCGGCCTACCACAAAGGGTACTGTCGGCAGTGGAAACGCGACCTCGGAACTGAGCTGGGCTATACCGCCCCCTCCCTACCGCACCTTTGCGATCCGATCCGTTCCGCACCCTGCAGTGGAAACGCGGCACACATTACCCACCACCATTTCTCCCTTGTGTCGCACAATCACTTCTGTTCTTCTGAGCCAGATTGTGTCAACGTCTACATTTCTAATGTGGTTGGATTTCCGCCTGGCCTTTTCTTTTTCCCTGCTCTCGCTGTCATCTTTGTCCTTGTTTCCCTTTGCGTTCACTTTTCTTCTTTGCTATTTTAAGATTCTCCCATCTCTGCCTTTTCTGCTTTGTGCGTCTGGACTTTAAAATATCTGCGTGCCACAAGAGCACACCTCTGTCACTTCCACACCTTTGATAAATCCTCACATTAAGTACAAAAGCAAAGCTTTGCCCTGTTTCTCAGACAGCGGTAAAGATATCATCTCATGGTCCTTTAATGTCAGACTTCACTCATGCAGACGGTTTTGTAACTTTATGTACAAAAGGGGAGCAAGTGATGGCAAAACACACAGGTTGCAAGCGATGTGGTTTGGTCTCCCACACCACAGAGAGTGACAAGCTAAACAATTTTTTTCAAATGTTATTTTTTTGTTTAATATGGATAAAAGATTTTTTTTTTTTTATGGGTAATGTAAGTGAATGAATGTTGTGTTTTTTCATTATTAATTTAACTGCGACCCAGGTTAAAGGAGGCTCTTCTGTCACACTGTTGAGTGAGGATAAGGTTACCTGCAGTTAACCTGCAATGAACAGCAGGACATGTGTGCTTCTCCTGGAGCAGAGTCTCCATCTCATGCCTTCCTGACGTGCGGCCACTGAGGACCAGAAGGAGAGCTTCTGGACCCTGCCCCATGGACGGACGAGGGCGAGAGAGGGAGAGCGAGAGAGAGAGGGGGAGAGAGAGAGAGAGAGAGAGAGAGAGAGAGAGAGAGAGGGAGGGAGAGAGAGAGAGAGAGAGAGAGAGAGAGAGAGAGAGAGAGAGAAAGAGAGAGAAAAAGAAAGAGCGAGAGAGAGAGAGAGAGAGAGAGAGAGAGAAAGAGAGAGAGAAAGAGAGAGAAAAAGAGAGAGCGAGAAAGAGAGAGAGAGAGAAAAAGAGAGAACGAGAGAGAGAGAGAGAGAGAACGAGAGAGAGAGAGAGAGAGAGAGAGAGAGAGGAGAGAGAGAGAGAGAGAGAGAGAGAGAGAGAGAGGGAGGGAGAGAGGTTCGTAAGCAGCTGATTTGGATCAGGACGGGAAGTTGTTCCTCTCTCACGTTCTCCTTATACTTGAGTAGAGCTTCATCAAGGCTACTTTTAAACTTATTTAAGCACTTATTTAGTGCTGACTTATTTGCTGTGTAGGCCTCCTTGAAATGGCCCACCATGCCAACAAACATGAAAATGAGTTTGTTAAAAGCAATCAAAGTTTAGAGGGTTGTCTCGAAACGTTAGAACGTTGTGTACTGAGTGACGTTGACCCTGCCTTGCCCTTTGAAAGTCAAGCTCTGATTTGTATTGTTGTAGCCCTGATTGAAAGTAAAAAAAAATCAACAACTTAACGAGTATTCTTTAGTCCACATAACCCATTGCTATTCTTCCAAACAGGGTGAGCTTGCAAAAGTATTCAGGAGTTGCTAAATCAAGATGGGGGTCATTCAGAATGAAACTGGGCACCCGTCTCAAGTTTACGACACACGTGGATGGATGCATTTCTTTTGTACTTGTCATCCATGAGAATGGGGGTTTGAATTGAGCTGACGAGTTAAAGCTGTATCGTGTAGTTGTATACAAAAATATTTTTTCACACAGTGTTTCCTACTTAATGTTTGCATTATCACTTTTTTTAAGTTTTCCACGTAGTAGTCCTCATATACGTAATTTAGAGGCGCCTTTCAAGACACCCAAGGTCACCTAAATATGTGCAAATACACGCACGCACGCACGCACGCACGCACGCACGCACGCACGCACGCACGCACGCACGCACGCACGCACGCACGCACGCACGCACGCACGCACGCACGCACGCACGCACGCACGCACGCACGCACGCACGCACGCACGCACGCACGCACGCACGCACGCACGCACGCACGCACGCACGCACGCACGCACGCACGCACGCACGCACGCACGCACTGCACGCACACACACACACACACACACACACACACACACACACACACACACACACACACACACACACACACACACACACACACACACACACACACACACACACCGATACTCTCTATCGATCTAAAACATGCGCGCTCGCTCGCTCTCTCTCTCTCTCTCTCTCCTCTCTCTCTCTCTCTCTCTCTCTCTCTCTCTCTCTCTCTCTCTCTCTCTCTCTCTCTCTCTCTCTCTCTCTCTCTCTCTCTCTCTCTCTCTCTCTCTCTCTCTCTCTCTCTCTCTCTCTCTCTCTCTCTCTCTCTCTCTCTCTCTCTCTCTCTCTCTCTCTCTCTCTCTCTCTCTCTCTCACAGGGACACATGGTTGGCACAATCACTCCCTCCCACTCAGCACCCCAATGAAGATTGATGACAGCATTTAAGGGTAGATGTCTCTCTCCCTCTACCACACGCACACACACTAACACAAACATTCACACACACATAAACACACACACACACACACTCACACATAGCACATTAGTAGTCTGGATCCACTCTCTACAGGGAGTGTCTGTTTGGCAAAAGACTCCCAAACAGAAATTATCTTTACTCCTCATCAAACTACTCTTTTTTTTGTTTCTCCTACACGCTTTCCTCTCGCCATCTGTGTGTGTGTGTGTGTGTGTGTGTGTGTGTTTGTGTGTGTGTGTGTGTGTGTGTGTGTGTGCGTGCAAGCGTTTGTGTGTTTGTGTGTGTGTGTGTGTGTGTGTGTGGGGGGGGGGGTATTTGCAGGCTGTGACTACAATTCCTGGCCAATATAAAGTTCTGTTGTTGACATTCCCAATCTATCCAAAGCATTTCAGGCTCCATTAGATTACAAGTCCCTACCACAGACC